>NC_136977.1:3557142-3559642 GCF_032717465.1 Coenobita brevimanus | reverse complement strand
TTTTGAGATCTCCAGATAAATTTTTCGAGTCAGGGCAGGTTTTTCGATCTGGAGGGGCGAGATGAACCCTTAATTAAACCCTCCGCTATAAAAAGTATATTATAAATTGACACATCGATCCAAGATGAGGATAATATATGCAATTCGTCTTTCGTATCGTCTTCTTGTTACTCCCATGTTTTTTATCTTTTTTTTTTTGGAGGAGGGGGGGGAGAAGGTCTTAGGAGAGGCGTCTGGCAGTGAAGAAGGTTAATATGTTGACAACACGCAAGACAAGAATGAATTAGTCCAGAGCACGTCAATACAGAGAGGAGGAGGACTGATCATTTCTGTATTATTTTACCTATCTATCAACCTACCTATCTGTCTATCTCTTTATCTATCTTTTATTTATCTATTTATTTTTATTTCTGCCATCTCCAGACAATTCTCTTCAAGTTTGAGAGACTTTACGAACTGAAGGGGTTAGATGTGACCTTACTTAACCTGTTTAGTACAAGAGGTCTTTCCTAAGCTGCGTAAAGTCGTCTGGAGGCAGCAAGAAAAAAAAAAAAAAAAAAAGAAAGGACACGGAACTGAATATTTTAAGACAAGCATTTCCTTCCTTCTGATCAGCTGTGGGAAATCCTAAGGCAAGATTCCCTTCCTTTTATGCAGCTGTGGGAATTACTAAAAGCTTTCCCATCCTTCTGATCAGCTGTGGCAAATCCTAAAGCAAGCATTCCCTTCCTTTCAAGCAGCTGTGGCAAGTCCTAAGGCAATATTCCCTTCCTTTTCACAATCCTAAAGGCAAGTTTTCCCTTCCTTCTGATCACCCGTGGGAAATCCTAACACTCAGGGGGTCAAGAGTGATCTCCATTAACCATCTATTAACCATCTATCAACCATCCATCAACCATCTATCAACCATCCATTAACCCTCTATCAACCATCCATCAACCATCTATCAACCATCCATTAACCATCTATCAACCATCCATTAACCATCCATTAACCATTTACAACCATCCTTTAACCATCTATCAACCATCCATCAACCATCTATCAACCATCCAATAACCATCTATCAACCATCCATTAACCATCTATCAACCATCTATTAACTATCTATCAACCATCCATTAACCATCTTCCCAATCCATTCACTCTGGTACTCAATTCACGCTAATAATACACAATTAGTCTCGGCGGAGGGGGAATCCTAGCAATCACAGCATCACTCATCTCCACTTAATTACAGCATCAATCATCTCCACTTAATCACAGCATCAATCATCTCCACTTAATCACAGCATCAATTATCTCCACTTAATCACAGCATCAATTACCTCCACTTCATCACACCATCAGTCATCTCATACAGCATCAATCATCTCCACTTAATCACAGCATCAATCATCTCCACTTCATCACACCATCAATAATCTAAATCAAGGTGTTTTTTAATTTCCCTTTAGAGTACTGACTTCAATAATTCATACCTGATCAAAAAATTACCTGAAAATTACACACCTACGTTATAATCAGCAGGTAATGAGTTGTGGCGGCCAGGTACTGAGCTGGGGGTAATTTGGATATTCACAAGATATTCTGAACACCGGTATTCTCTCTCACACACCTAAAAATTACTCAGAATTATACCTAAAAATTACCCAAACTCATTACCCATCAAACGCATATTATACCTGCAATTTCCGGCGTAAATGTCAGGTAATTTCATACTCAACCATGACATATTGGAGCCTGAACTCCAAAATAAGATTAGAGAATGTCACTATTAAGCTGAGATTACAGCAGAAAAAAATGAATAAAATAAATGGGAGTTCAGGGCGAGTTTGCCTAAGTCTGAGTGATACGCCTCTTCGATTTTTTGTGGTTTTATTTTTTTTTTTTTCATTCTTGCAATCTCCATCTCTCAACTTTTCGAAATGAAGGGGTTAGATACAATCCTCCTTAACCTCTTCTTTATCAGTTATCTCTCCTTTTTATCTCTCCTTGAGCTGGATAAAATCGTCTTGTATCGGCAGTAAGGTAAAAAGAGAGAGATAACCTAAATAAAGTTGATATGATATAAAGAATGAATTACACGGGATCTTTATGTTTACCTCTCTCCCCCACCCATCCCTCCCCTCCCCTCCCCTTCTATCTCCCTTCCTCATCTTTTACTTTCCTCCTCTCCTCCATCCCACCCACCACCTTTCTCCTCCTCCTCCTCATCTCTTCCTTTCCCTCCTCTCCCTTTCTTTCTTCCTCGTCCCTCCCCCTTCCCCATCTTCCTCTTCCCTCCTCCCTTTTCCCATCTCTCTCACTATCCCATCTCTCTCCTGTTCGCATCTCCTCTCATCTTGTCTTTCTTCCTATCCCCATCCCTCCTCTTCTTCTCGTGTGTGTGTGTGTGTGTGTGTGTGTGTGTGTGTGTGTGTGTGTGTGTGTGTGTGTGTGTGTGTGTGTGTGTGTGTGTGTGTGTGTGTGTGTGTGTGTGTGTGTGTGACGGGTGCAT
>NC_136977.1:3544642-3552142 GCF_032717465.1 Coenobita brevimanus | reverse complement strand
ATGGTACTTTTACTTCACTGTAGCTTATATAACTTCTCTAAGCACTACATCGAGTGAGTGGATGGTACCGTTACTTCACTGTGACTTATATAACTTCTATATGCCCTACATCGAGTGAGTGGATGATGGCCGCCCCAGCCTGTCACACTCTAGAATCTACCATCCGTATATGAAGTGACAGCAACATTTCTCTCTCTTCATTTATGTCAAGTAATAATAATACACTATCACGCACTGAGTACATTTCCTCCTACCCTTAACACACCACGGCATTTGATTTAGGCTGACACCATACGCTTCCACCATCACCACCACCACCACCACCACCACCATCATCATCGTTATTACCATCACTACCACCACCACCACCACCACCACCACCACCATCATCATCGTTATTACCATCACTACCACCACCACCACCACCACCACCACCATCACCACAATCATCATCATCCACTCAACCCACTTACCCCCTCTCTCCAACGCATTCCCACACTCGATATAATATAATACTTTTCCATTTTATTAGCGTGTCAGGCGAGGGTAATATTGTTGGGGCGAAAATAGAAGCGCGTCCCCGATGGAATGCATTTAGTCGACATTTTTGCAGCGAGCGTGATCGATGCCAATGCTGAATTTATGGGCACCGCGTCCACATTTGGTACGTTGCAGTCCTCCCTCGAATGTTTTCTCTATTCCCGTTTTCTTTGATGATAATACTAATACTAATTATTGTTATTATTATTATTATTATTTTATTATTATTATTATTATTATTATTATTATTATTATTATACACTGCTGCAGTCCCCAACAATACCAGTTTTATTTAGTAGATTTATTATGATTTATTACTGTTACTGAGATAATGATGATGATGATGATGATGATGATGATGATGATGATTATCTACTTAACTCCTAATGTTTAATGTAACGGCCTAGGTAATGGGACCTGAGAGGCGAGATATAATTTTCAGAGACAGGTAGACAGATGAGGCGGTAGGGTGGGTTGGAGAGAGAGAGAGAGAGAGAGAGAGAGAGAGAGAGAGAGAGAGAGAGAGAAGGGGGGTAGGACAGGGGGAAATGGAGCTGACAGGTAGCACGTGAAATAATCAGCAGTCAGCATTATTGAGAGCCAGACAGCACACCATGCACAGCTACACCTCACCATGCACCACAACACCACACACCACCACACAACACCACAGCACACTCACCACATCACATAGACGATTTATACACTGATTCTAGCACACCACGACACACAAACGATTTATATATTGATTCTGGCATCTTCAAGGATCTGGTATATGAGGAAGGGCGGCCAAGAGTGGTTTTTCGTCCTTAGAGTTGTACCGTTTCGTCCTTGAGTTGTACCGTTTCGTCCTTGAGTTGTATCGTTTCGTCCTTGAGTTGTACCGTTTCGTCCTTGGAGTTGTACCGTTTCGTCCTTGGAGTTGTACCGTTTCGTCCTTGGAGATGTACCGTTTCGTCCTTGGAGTTGTACCGATTCGTCCGACCGCACTGTGCACTGACGACTTATTTTCTCGTACTTTTTATTGGTCTGAAGCGTGCATGAGGGAGGGCGGCGCAGAGTAGCAAAGAGCTGGAAGGTGCCACTCTAACATTAAAACACACACACACACACACACACACACACACACACACACACACACACACACACACACAATTGAAACTAAGCTCATCGTGAAAATTCAGGGAAAGTATGATCAGAGTATCCAGCGAGACGAGGCCGCACCGTCCTTCACCCCTCAATGAAGCCTTTGAGAGGGGTAAACAGGAAGGAAAGCAAGGGAATCATGGTACAAAGACTAATGAGTGAAACTTGAAAACTGTGAAATTGTGAAGCAAACAGTACTGGATGAAGAGGCATGAGGGCGGTGATATCGTGATGAAACACACACACACACACACACACACACACACACACACACACACACACACAGGTCCCAGGTAAATCGCTCAATACAGGCGTTAAGGTACTGAGGAGTATGCCAAATTAACAGACTGCAAGCTGTTAGAAAAAAAAAAAAATAACAGGATACGAGAGCAGTGAAATGGGTAAATAAACAGAAAAATAACAGTGAAATAAAGATAAATAAATGAACACAATAACAGTGGAATAAAGATAATGATGTACGTGTCGTCGTACTGAGAAGTCAACAGGTAATTGAAGTGAAAAAAAAAAAATGTATGAAAAGAAAAACGACTGGGACGTGAAATTTATCGTTCAGAAAAGTATAAAAAATAAAATATTAATAAATGCAGTGGAAAAAAATAAGGTAATAAGAAAAAAGTAAATAAATGGAAAGAATAACAGTGAAAGGATTCAATAATGACGTGAGCGCTGTCGTAAAGCCAAGAGGTAGAGGCAGTGAATGAAATTAATATACCAACAGAATAGCAGTGAAATCAACAGAAGAGCAGTGAAAGTAGCAATGAAATCAACAGGACAGCAGTGAAAATACCAGCGAAATCAACAGAACAGCAGTGAAAATCAACAGAACAACAGCGAAATAGCAGTGAAATCAACAGAACAGCAGTGAAATTGCAGTGAATTAACAGCGAAATCGACAGAACAGCAGTGAAATCGTAGAGCAAATTGGTGCGGTAGGTTAACGACTCAATAATATGGCGGTGAATAATACTGTGGTGCAGGAGCGAGAGAGTGGCTTCATTATCTCTCGAGGCCTGAGTAATATTATGCCACACCAGAGCCACCTGCATTTCTCACCCTTAATTTCTCTGCTTTTAAATCCCCCATTGTGTGTGTGTGTGTGTGTGTGTGTGTGTGTGTGTGTGTGTGTGTGTGTGTGTGTGTGTGTGTGTGTGTGTGTGTGTGTGTGTGTGTGTGTGTGTGTGTGTGTGTGTGTGTGTGTGTGTGTGTGTGTGTGTGTGTGTGTGTGTGTGTGTGTGTGTGTGTGTGTGTGTGTGTGTGTGTGTGTGTGTGTGTGTGTGTGTGTGTGTGTGTGTGTGTGTGTGTGTGTGTGTGTGTGTGTGTGTGTGTGTGTGTGTGTGTGTGTGTGTGTGTGTGTGTGTGTGTGAGAGAGAGAGAGAGAGAGAGAGAGAGAGAGAGAATTCCGCCGCCACCAACCCCACCATTAGCATTACTCCCGTGTTTACTTTTGTGTGGGGTGAACTGTATTGCCCTGCTCCTTCCTCCCCCCACTCACCCCTCCTCTACCCCTCACAATGTACCAACCTCCCCCCTTCTCCCAACCTCATACGCGCTCTCCGGTAGGTTTGAGGGGAAAGAAGGGTGGGAAGGGGTCGAGTGAAGGGGTTGAGGGGAAAGAAAGGGAAAGGAGAGCGAGAGAGAGGAAAGAAAAAGAACAGGCGCAGAGATTGAGCTTATGCACTCTCTCTCTCTCTCTCTCTCTCTCTCTCTCTCTCTCTCTCTCATTACCTATTTGTTTTCCCAGTTGATGAATGGTTAGTCTGGGTGTGGGTTCGTCGAGTGGAAAGCTTATATCGGGTTTAGAATGAAGGTGCACAGAACTGGAGGTGGAAGGCGATTTTATGCACACACACACACACACACACACACACACACACACACAGTCGTATTGTGGAAAGCTTCTACTGGATTTGGAAATGGGGCACAGAAACGGAGATGGTGATGAGGGAGTGGGGTGACATGCACTTACATACATACCAGATTCATAACTACACACACACACACACACACACACACACACATTTAAAGTGGGGTGAAGATTTTATTGGGTCTGGAAACGGCAGCACAGAACAGCGAAGGACTTATACATGCATACATACACACATAGATGCATACACATCGGATACACATACATACACCTGATCATGCACACACATACACCGTAGCCTGTACACACGTATGCAGATAGGCCCTTAGCGAATGAGTCTGTGTATCTATGCATTAAAATAAATTCATGTGGGATATATTTTCTTTGTGTCTATCAAAACTTATATCTATCTATCCATCCATCCTTTTACATATGTATGCATGTATGAACAGTAGGTATATATGCAAGCAAGTATGCATGAACGAATCCATATCTACCTACCTATCTATCTACATCAATCTATCTATAATATCTATCCATCTGTATATCTATCTATAAATTATCTATCTATCTGTTTATCTATCTATTCTTGTTACCTTGACTCCTGTAGAGACTGGAGGTGAGAGATGGTGGACATCTTAGTTTCCGTGGCTCTATTTCACACTTACCTGGATAAAGAAACAACAGGTAACTCCAAGAACTAATTAAGAACCAAGTCAGAAAACATGCCTCCAAAATATGCACACCAAAGGGAACTACTACGACTATTACCACACTACTACTACAACTACTACCGCTACTGCATCATCATCATCATCATCATCATTACCCTCCTCCTTCCTCCTCCTCCTCCTCCTTATCATCATCATCATCATCATCACCCTCCTCCTCCTCATCATCATCATCATCATCATCATCATCATCATCATAACCCTCCTTCTCCTCCTCCTCCTGAACACAACTCTCACTATCACAAATCTGTATTAAAAAAACACAGATTAAAATGAACATATACAGAGGAGGACAGGTCTCGCCAGTATGTCCACAAAAATGATCAATAATTCACAGTCTTTCCTTTATCTTTATTTTATGCACTACGGTACGGTAATAATCTACTTAATTACTGTTATCACACTACGCTTTTGTTGTTATCGCTGTAATGGAGTTCTTATCAGTCTCCCTTAACTTTTACAGCTCGATCACGTCAATCATTTACTACTGATACCACACAGGATTTCCTTCATCTTAGCGGAGACTTGTAATACCCGTGTAAAAAGCAGTACTGAAAGGGTTTATGGGTTTCTCCTCTATTCCTTTAAGCGTCCTTCCTCAGATGAATAAAATCGTCTGCTTTTAGTGAGACATTAAAAAAGTCAATCGCTCTCTCTCTCTCTCTCTCTCTCTCTCTCTCTCTCTCTCTCTCTCTCTCGACGAAGTTAAATGCGAGGACTTCAGGAACAAGCTTAAGGACCAGTTCTGACTTTTTTCTCTCATTCTCTCTTTTTTCTCTCTTTCTATCTTTATCTCTGGCAAGTTAGACGCAACACTAAAATGAAAACGAGACCTGGAGTGAGGGCGTCTAAGGAGATACGTTATCGGCCTCCCTCGCCACTTGACATGCACGATACTGGTTCTCTGAGTTATTCGTGTGTGTGTGTGTGTGTGTGTGTGTGTGTGTGTGTGTGTGTGTGTGTGTGTGTGTGTGTGTGTGTGTGTGTGTGTGTTTTACCCTACATTACTACCTTTACATGGCCGGTACTATTTATGGCTTATCTTTCTATCTATCTGACTGCCTATTTAACTATCAGTATATCTACCTACTTGTCTACCTAACAAAATAATCAGAATGAATGTGCTAATATGTGTGGGTAGTGCATTCCTCTCTCTCTCTCTCTCTCTCTCTCTCTCTCTCTCTCATGCATCATCCCACTCAGACCGCCCCCATCCTTCAGTAGCCCACCTAACAAACGCCAAGAATGGTCTGGTCCTCCACAAACTCTCACAAATTTTCTTCCTCTTTTTCTCAGTCCTCTTTTTCTTCTTCTTCCTGCTACACTGCTCTTAAATACTCTCTCTCTCTCTCTCTCTCTCTCTCTCTAATGCATCCAACACTAGATCCCACCCCCAAAAAAAAAGACCCTGTTCCCAAAAGCCTTCACATATCACTTACTTTTTACTCATTTTTCTTTTTACATGCAGGAGTCTCTGGGCATAGAACAGGCAGCCCGTTCCCTGAGGCCAAGTAACCTTCCCACGCGCCGCCAGGACCCTAACAGCAAGCGATTTATTCTGATACATGCTAAGGCTATCTCACTCTAGACAGGTGTAGTTTTTTAGTGAGGTGCTTTTTACGACGCTGGGGTCTAGTGGAAGGCATGGGAAAAGGGTCTTAATCCTCTCGGTGTGATGAAGCTTATTATTATTATTTATTATTATTATTATTATTATTGTTGTTGTTGCTGTTATCATCATCATCATCATTATTATTATTATTATTATTATTATTATTATTATCATTATTATTATTATTATTATAATCTGACTACCTCCGGAAGACCTGAATGTAATATAATGCAATTCATGTGCCAAAATGCTTCATGCCAGAGCTGGGACTGATATCGGGTCAATACGAACAACAGAACACTCTTTTAACCCATTCTCCCCGCGTATGCCACCTTCTGCTTCATTCTTCCTGCTATCTCACTATTTTATTAAGCTCTGGGGAGACCTCTTGAAGCAAAAGGTTAAATTAAAGGTTGCATCTAATCCCATACGTTTCAGAAGTCACTGCTGGACGGAATATATTCGTATGGAGAGGCCAAAAAGAAAAAAAAAAGTAATCTGAGTGAAGAAGTTAACCATCCCAGTCTCACCTCCCTCAATCAACAAGCACCAATACCCACCGCCTAGACCGTGACATGCTAGGGATAGAGGTAAAGGTTAAATCTAGTCCCACATTAGCCCTAGAGGGTGTAAACTGAGGGAGAAAATTTAGACTACAATTCCACTACATGTCTAACACTGTCCTCCCAGAAGCATCATATCAAAACGCATCATCTACGGGCTAAGAAACATACCAAGTCTCTCTCAGCTTCGGAATATTAGCCTGCAATGTAAGGAGGAGAGAATGGGTGAAATTTTAGGCGAACTTTTGTCTCCCACTGTTCAGACCTAAATAAAATGCAAAAGTGGTCCAGACTCCACTATTATCTAGACGTATAAACGCCCTACGCCCCTTGTGCTATTTTCTTCTTTATCGAGTTAAGTCTGAATCGCTAGGCTTGGTCTTTGTCACACACACACACACACACACACACACACACACACACACACCACATCAGACGTACGTGTGCTCAATGTACTGAATGTAAGCATGTGTATGTCAGAAGTCCACAAGAGTGATGTATGTATGTATATATTTGTTGGCTACTGTAAATAATAAAGCTCACCTCTTCCCACCTCTCTCTCTCCCTCCCTCTCTCTCTCTCTCTCTCTCTCTCTGCACGTCCCTCACCTTCCGACTGGTGCATCAGACCACTACACCACCAGGGCAGGGCAACACATTCGGGCTTTACAGCAGTGTGGTGGCATTAGCGGGGGTGTTTTTTATGAGCCTCGGTTGAGCCTTAAGAATGAGGAGTGAATGCTGTGTTTACAAAATCAAATCCTCAAACCCACCTGCAATAGTAGAGATTTGAACCCACCATTTTAGAACCTTTTGTAAGTTTGTCTGGTGTTGCGTATACCGTCCAACAACGTCACGCTACAAACTCGTCATCTTGAGTGGCCGAGTCGGAAAACATGCGGTCTGCTGTCCCAACTAAAGCTGGTTCAAATCCCGGCTGGACGAGGGAACGGTACAAGGATTTGAATATATCGTTAATGCTGGTTTTACTGATATACCTTCCGACATGTAAAAACACCCTGGC
>NC_136977.1:3419642-3539642 GCF_032717465.1 Coenobita brevimanus | reverse complement strand
GGTACAGTCTATTGCGCACGTAAAAATCAAGACGCAGATTACACGTACGAAGGTCAAACCGCACCGTCTCGGAGCTGAATCTATGAACTCCTTTCCCGGTACCGTCGCACTTCTGATGATTAACGCTGAACGATTTTATTTACCAACGGGATATCCCAACCAGTAAATAGGCTCCCAATCTTGTCGTTCATTGTATCAGTGTTTTAAGTGTTTTATTATGGCTAAATCCAGACGATTCTCTAAAGCTGGCTAAAGTCTTATGGTTTTCTTCAGGTGCATAAAGTCAAACGCCTCTATTTAGCTAGCTCAAGCCAGACGATTTTGTCCATGAATGGAAAGTTCTTATCATTCAAACGATTAAGTACCCTGTCAGCTGAATTCATACACCACACGTTAGATCAGAAACATACAGCCCAATACATACTGTAGATCCAGACAGACTACACAACTGTATTCCCTCGCTACACTACACTTTCTATTAAAGGTACCGCTTCCTACCACTGAGTCCATCTAGGTTGCCTGAAATTATGACGATGATGATGGTGGCCAGGGAAGTACAGTCTAATAAATACACATACATACAGCCACAAAATCAAAGGAATCAGACCGCTTCTCTCACTACGCGGTCTCTTAAAAGTACCGCTTCCTCCCAGTACGTCCTACTACCTTCCCCCCACATCTAGTAGCCGATAAATCAGGCATGTGATCGTCCACTTATCAAGCCAGCGTTTTCAGCTCAACCAGCCACTTAAGAGGCCGTCACTTTGGGGCTGGCAATCTGCGGCGATGGTGAGGCTCTGGGGAGAACTAATCGAGGGGGTCTGGGTGTGTAAATAAGAAGGCTGGGGATATGAGGGATGGTCTGGGTATTTGAGTGACGTCTGGGGTATTATATAAGAATGAAGGAGAGTGTGGGTATTTGAGTGGCGTCTGGAGCACATATAAATGAGTAAAGAATGAGTGGAGATTTGGGGATTTGAGTACTGTCTGGAGCATGAGTACAGAATGAGTAAGGGTGGGTATCAGAATGAGTAATCTGAGTATGAGTGAGGGATTGGGTATGAGTAGTGTCCTGGGCATATATAAGGCTTCCTGATATATAGGTCAGAGTTCAGGGTGTAAAGAAAATAAGTGAGAGTGTGAGTGTGCGTGGTGTCTGGGTTATAAATCAGATAGTGCAGTAAAAGGCAGATATTTGGGGGGTATGAGTGAGGGACTAGGTATGCCTGGTGTCTGGGGCATATATAAGAATGAGTGAGAGTCTGGGTATCTGGGTGAGAGGTGTGGGATGAATAAGTGTCTGAATATACTGTAAGTGTCGGTATGAGTTAGTCTAGGTATGAGTGAGAGGATGAATGAGAATCAGGGCTGTGTGAAAGTCTGGGATGAATGAGAGTCTGGGTATTAGGGAGAGGCTGAGTATTGGGGAGAGTCTGGGTGTTAGGGAGAGTCTGAGTATAAGGGAGAGTATGAGGGGTATCTGGGGCATTAAATAAGAGGGCTAGGGGATGTGAGTTACAGTTTGTGAGTTTGATTATAAGTAAGGGATATGGATAATCATTCTTTTAAGTATCATTGAAACCACAAAATACCCAATATATGAAAAGACAAAACAGGTAAATACAAATAACTTACACTCACTCATTTACAGACGGTTATTAATATGTCGCTTTTCCTGCCGTAATGATTTAACGCTACATATATATATATATATATATATATATATATATATATATATATATATATATATATATATATATATATATATATATATATATATATATATATAACTGCACGAAGTAGGCAAAAAAGTAATATAAAAATAAAATAAAATAACAGGCCGTCTCACCTAACTTTTCTTTTTGTCACTAACAGTTTTACACAATGACAAAAAATGAAAACGAAAAATACATGACAAAAAGGCAAGTTAAATTATATAACGATAAGAGGCACTTCTCTGCAACCACTCTCATCATTTAGCGAAACACGATTTTTTTTTTTTTTCGCTTCAATGGTGCTACACATTTTCAACATGGATTAAATTAAAAAACGAAAAAATATGACAGGCAATATATTAAAGAGAAGCTGAAAAAATATAAAAATGAAAAAGACGGCTGGCAATATATTAAAAAAAGAAAAAATAATGACAGTAAATTCCAAGCACATTTATTTCCAGACGCGTATGTTCATTTTTATTTCGCCACTCTAATGGTCCTTCACGGCTTAACGCTTTGTTATGGAGAGTTTTTATTTATCTATTCTTTAGTTTATCCTTCACTCTATTAGGCAACTTCATGCTATCTGGGAGAGGCCTCTAACAGTGAGGTTTCATGAAGGCTGCATCAAACTCCTCCAGTTCAAAATCTCTCAAACTAACTAAAAATGTCCGAGGATAGCAAGATTATACTATTAAAAAAAAAAAAAAAAAAAAAAAAAAAATCAGTGTAATGAATGGATTAAGAGGAAAAAGAAACACACACACCAATAAACAGAAAAACAAAAGAGCTAATAACCACAAACTACATTTCTGGACCACTGTAACTTACATTCCAGCTCCAGTTACTTTTAGAATAACGTTATATTTTAAATACTTTCTCACTTTAGTCGTGCAATTCAAGATACGAAATATTACACACACACACACACACACACACACACACACACACACACACACGCAAAGCAATAAATAAAAAATGAGTTAAGCACATCCTCATCAAAACTAATGTCATTTGTTTCGAGTGCATATCTTCCTTTTTGTTTTGGCAGGATGAATACAGGTTCCCAGTTTCCAGAAAAAGCAAAGAAAACCCAACAAATTTATGAACAAGTCAATAAAAGGTAGACAGACAAGAAAAACCCATTTAAACATGTGTCATTTATTTTAGAGAAGAATATTTTCCTTTTCGTTTTCCGCTGATGTAGGTACCCTGTTTCAAGTGGGATTAATTGTGTGCCTGGGAGAGAGATTGTCCTGCCCTGAGAGACGTGTGTGTGTGTGTGTGTGTGTGTGTGTGTGTGTGTGTGTGTGTGTGTGTGTGTGTGTGTGTGTGTGTGTGTGTGTGTGTGTGTGTGTGTGTGTGTGTTACCCATGACTTACGAGGGATTCGACTCATGTGGATCTGAGACAAGTAAAGACGAAGACAAGAACAATAACATCATCATCGCGCAAAATACAAATCAACAAAAACACCAAAGAAAACCACCACTCAACGACAGAAAACAAAAAAAAAACAAGGACAACAACAAGAGTAAGTAGTGACATGAGAACCAACTAAATCCACACCAACACCACCCCTCCCTCCCCCTCTAACCACCCCACCACAACCACAACCTCGCAAAGCACAAGTCACTCTTCCAACACACACACACACACACACACACACACACACACACACACACACACACACACACACCAGCTGGAAGAGTTACAGAAGGCACTAAAACAGACGATGCGTGAATAAAACTTAGTGGCCGGCTAGTTCTCGCCTGACAAACATAGGCAGCCCCACTACTCATACTCAAAGCCAAGTTTAAGGGTCCTAGAGGGTAACACAACCGTAGGGCAGAGTTATACCGCTTTCTATAACTGGAGTGACCCACCTCTACCCAGTGCTACATGCATGGGTACAGGGATGAGAGGCTTTTGAGGTGCAAAGTAAGTGCCAAATATTCAGATGCGTTGTGGAGTGGCGGCGTTTCGGAGTGAGGGTCTGCAAATCACTACGCCATCAAAACATTCTGGACTGGGTGTGAATTTTGACGGTACATGGAAGGACATACTACTACACCACTTGACCCCTTCAGCACAATGACGCTTTTTTTTTTATTCGCTATTTTGTTCCGCATAGGAGAGAATTTTGGAAGTGGGTGCCTAGACATGACCTCCATCACTACAAAGGGGTTTTCTCAGCTGAGGGAAAAAATCGTCTCTCGGTAGCATGCACAGAAACTAAAATCGTCCCCGTATTTAGGAAGTTAAAGCTGTGCACTAGACGGGATTGAACACATGACGTTTTATTCTCAAGCCAACACTTCACGCACCAGACCACATCTCAAAACTAATAATCAGGGAAGACAAAGGACGTATTTTTCACAGCGAACTAAAATTGAGTTAAATGTGTGCAAAAAAATGGGATCGAACGCAAATACAGACGATTCTCAGACCCTCAGACCAACACGCCGCCCACCAGACCACTTCCCAAAACGATTCACAAGGAAGACAAGGAACGAATTTCTCCCGAGGGACGCACTCAAGCTGTCACCGCCCCACATTAAAACTTTGCGGCCATTAAACAGGGAAAGAGGAAGAGAGGGGGACGCACGCCGATGTCTTTGATCGCTAATTTCCTCTCTACTTCCATTCCTCACTTGCCCCAGAAAGCCTTGGCTGGGACGAGATGAGAGCGTGTGGGTGCCAAGATGTATGGATAGACAGATGGGTAGATGCCACATAGATAGACAGATGTATACAGTGTGGGAATACGGGTATGGATGGATGGATGAAGAGATTACATACAGATAAAGAGATATATCGTGTGAGAGTACGGGGATGGGTTGATGGATACCACACAGATAGATAGATACAGTGTGAGAGGATAAGAATGGATGGATGGATGGATGGACTCTACACAGATTGATAGATATATAGTGCGAGTAAGGGGATGGCTGAATGGATGGATGGATCCCACATACAGAAGACAGACAGAACGACACAGATAGAACAAATACGGAAAAAAAAAAAAAATATTGGTAAGCAGACAGATTTGAAAAACACGTAAATAAGCAGGCTGTACTCTAAATGATGGACAAACACCAAACACACGCGCAGGAAATTATAAAGTATACACACAAACAGACACAAAACACACAAGCAGATACATACAAGGCACGCAAACACCACATACCATACACACAAGCAGGTAAGTATGACGCACACAGATACACAGCAAGAAGCAATCAGAGTTACTTCATTCATCAATAAGACCTTACATAAAATCGTATATTAAATCATTAGCCTTTTGTTTACTGTTTTCAAACCTAAATCTTAAATCCTATACACCACCCTCCTCACCCTTCATCTTAAATCATTCCCTCTCGTCTTGTTTTTCTTCTTAATCTGTGTCCGTAAGTTTCCCAATTTTCTTTACCAACCTCCACTTCTCCCATGACTTCATACTCTTCACTATTACTCAGAATATTTTATCAATCTTCCTCTTTCTTCCATCTTAATGTCCCTCTTTTCCCCTCTCTCCTTAATATTCGTTCATATATCTTTCTTTTTCAGGTAAATCTTTCCTTCATTTTCATACTCTTTCAAATTATGTAAATGTTTTATCAGTTCCTTCACCTTCTCCCTCTTCCCTCTTATCTTATGACTCTTCTCCCCTCTTTACTTTTTCTTAATCTGTGTCCATAAGTCTTACATTTTTCTCTATATTGCTCCACCTTCCCCTTATTTTCATACCTTTCTAGACTCGTCAAAATGATTTAGTGATTCCAGTACCTTTCCCCCTCTCTCTTCCTCCTTTAGCACAGTAAATCTCTTCTCCTTTCCTTTCTTCTATGTACTTTTAAGATTTTCCACATCTCCACATCCTTCCATAGTCTTCTAAATACACAGCCAATTCATACTCAACATCTTTTTTCTCACTTTTTACAATACCGTCATTCTTCCCGATAATCATTTACACAACGTCCACTCTTATCTCATCTTTATTGTCTACTTGTCTTTATTTTTTCTTTTTCTTTTTTTCACGTCTCTCTACTGTGGCCAACATTTTCATATCCCTTCCTCTGTTATACTTTATCTGTTCCCCAGGCCGCAATATCCACACACACACACACACACACACACACACACACACACACACACACACACACACACACAGGCTCTCCGGTTTTATGGTCAAAGCCTTACCGCAGTTTCCTCTCTTTCTTCAACCCACACACACACAAAAAAAGTGAAAAAAAAATATATATACAAGATAGACTATTCATTCAGCCACAAAACATGGATATATGCTATTACTCCGGCACAAAAAATGAGGTATTCTCTATCTTGACACACACACACACACACACACACACACACACACACACACACACACACACACACAAAACTAAGCACATTCCATTATCCTTAAACACACACACACACACACACACACAACACACTATGATAGTCTCTTTTCTCCTTTCACACTTGCCTGTAAAACATTCTCCTTTCACACTTTCCTGTAAAATGTCCACGCCAGTTTTTCTATACTGCGTGGTGTTCTTTCTGACTTTTTCCTGCCGGCTTCCGCTGAAGGGTTTGGAGGGCAGGGGAGAGCCACCTTCTTTGCTATCCTTATCTCATTCTAGTAGTTCAGGTACTCTTCTAGGAGCTGCCTAGCATGGACCAACCGGCCTACTGCAGTTATCCTCTCTTCTTATGTTCTTATGTTTAACACACACACACACACACACACACACACACACACACACACACACACACACACACACACACGAACACACACACACGAACACATTCCATTATTCTTAAACACACACATACACACACACACACACACACACACACCACATTTCATTAATCTTTAACACACACACACACACACACACACACACACACACACACACACACACACACACAAAACAAAGCACATTTCATTATCCTTAAACACACACACACACACACACACACACACACACACACACACACACACAAACACACACCATTATTCTTAAACACACACACACACACACACACACACACACACACACACACACACACACAAGCCATTATTCGGCCCCCACATACAAAAAAAAAAAAAAAAAAAAAAAAAAAAATATTCTATTCTTCCGACACACAAAAGCCTGAATTAAGGAAGGGACTCGACAAGCCCAAATAAGCCCGACCATCTGAGTGGGCTGAGAGGGGGGGGAAATGGGGGGAGGGAGAGGGGGGGAAGAGAAGAGAGGGAGAAGGGGGTAGGGAGTGGTGATGAAGGGGGAAAGGGTAGGAAATTTTGTGTGTGTGTGTGTGTGTGTGTGTGTGTGTGTGTGTGTGTGTGTGTGTGTGTGTGTGTGTGTGTGTGTGTACCGAATCGGGGTGTACAGCAGGGTAAGAAAGACGGCAAGGTCGACGAAGGATGAAAAAAGGGTCGCAAAAATTAAGGACAAGCGTAGCGAAGCGGGGAGGGGCGGGAAGGGGGGAGGGGAGGGGGCGGTGAAGATGGAAAGTAGCGAAGTATGAGGGGAAGGAAGGAGGATGAAGTGGAAGAGTTGCGAAGAGGAAGAGGAGGGAAGAGCATAGAGGGGTCACAGCTAGAGGAGGAAGGTCAAAGAGTATGAGGTGGGGGAGAGGGGGGGGCGAAGTTCCCTTTTTATCATCAAGCCGCCCCCCCCCCTCCATCCCACCCATATATCATAAATCTGACGTCATTCTCCACGCCTCCATCCGGGGTCTCATTAAACCCATCAGCCATTAACCCATAAATTAACCTTTTTTCTTTTATCCTCTTTCAGTTTTTTCTTTTTTTTTTTCCCTCATTTTTTCTTTTAAGGGGAAGCTATTGTACGCCTCCTGTGTGCACGTTTATTAGTACTACCGACTTATTGGATTTTTTTTCCTAGTCTTGTTGGCTGTCTTGGCTCATCCTCTCTCTCTCTCTCTCTCTCTCTCTAGACGGCTGGTTAGAAAGAGATGAATTTACGGGCAAGGAAGGAGAGGAGACGGTAATATGGCCGATGAAGGGTGTGTGTGTGTGTGTGGATTCTGCGTGGCGTGTGGGTGTTACTGGGGTGGGTTGTGGATGCTGTGGAGATGGATGCGGTCAGTGGATGTGTGCAGGTGGATGATGCTGAGTAAAGCTTAGAAGACTGTAAGTGGATGTTGGTACAAATGAGTGCAGAGGATGGTCTGTGAGGATGAGTAAAGGTGTGTGTGGGGTGCGTCTGAGTGTGGATGAGTGAGTGTGGGTGTAGGTGAGTGAGGGTATGGGTAAGTGTGGGTGTCAGGGAGGGTGGACGTGAAGGTAGTTACTTTAAGGAGTGGGCGTGGATGAGGGTGGATGTGGATGTCTGTGAATGAGTAAGTATAAGTAAGGACTGGATGTGGACGGTGTGTGTCTGGATGCGGGTGTGGGTGTGCGTGAGTGTCGATGCAAGTGAAGATTGCAACTGGTAAGAAAGGTTGTGGATGACTGCGGGTGTGGAGTAGCTTTACGTGAGGGTGGACGAAAACGTGAATGGGTGTGGATGAGAGTGGGTGGGTGTGGTTGGTGTGAGTATGGGTGGTTGATGCTGTGAGTGGGTGTGGATGAGAATGAGGGGGTGTGGGTGTAAAGGAGAGTGTTGCTGCTATGAGTGGGAGTGGGTGAGTGAAGATAAGTGTTAATGTGAAGTGGGGATAGGTGACGGTGTGGATGAGTGAGTGTATGTGATAGTGGATGGAAGTGAATGTGGATGACTATGACTGTGAAACATTAAGCAAGTGTAGGTAATGGTGGATATAAATGAAGGTGAGGACAGGTGAGCAATAAGGTAGGTAAAAACGGGGAAGTGAAGGTGCAGACAGGCAAAGATCAACACAGGTGAGACGAGTACATGAAGGTGAGACAGGTAAAGGTCATAAGTATTCATAAAGGATCTTAGAGTACGAGATAACGGTACGGCCATGTACTCTAATACAAAACTTTAAGTCCAAAGAAGTTTATGAATATGATAACACGTACCTAATTAGGGCAAGGACGGGTGAGGATTATGTAAAAGTGATTCCTAAGGTCTTTGCCATATATATGAGAACGGATAGTATATGAGCTTCGTATGTCGCGAGTAAATTAATGAACTGGCACTTGGGAAAACATCTGTAATATGATTAGAGGAAAGTATTTGCTGGTGCAGCATCTTAATCTCCAATTCATACTACTCACACTTGCTAATCCTTTTATCTGCTGGTGTTATCTCAGGTCGCTTACGCCTCACTACCTGCCATTACCTAATCTAACATACCCACTCACCTGCTCTCACCTTGCCAACCACCTGCCACCTTTCCTTGCAACAACACCTACAAATCCACCACCTTGCCAAGTTACGCCCCTCTGACACACACACACACACACACACACACACACACCTGCCATCTTAACCTCCATCACTACCCTCCCATCCCCATCACCAAAACTACCTCATACCGCCACAATTGCCCACCTTACATACCACAACCACCCACCTACCACCTCCCACCTAACCCACAACTACCATTCACCATCACCTGCCACAACCACCACGTCGCCCACCTAACCCACAACTACCATTCACCATCACCTACCACAACCACCACGCCGCCCACCTCAACCACAACTACCATGCACCATCACCTACCACAACCACCAAGCCGCCCACCAAGCCCACGTAACCCACCTGCCGACTAACCCACCCTCCCGGTAATGGCATGTTGCAATACTTCGCCTCTGTGCATTGCCTGTTTGGGTGGCTTGTTGCAGCTGCCGTTAAGACTGGGGCGGCCATCCTGTTGATCACATGTTGCACGATTTGGATGCTGGGGGGGGGGTTCTTCCTTGTTTCTTCCTCCTATTCTTAAGTCTCCTCTTCCTCTTCTTATTCTTATCCTTCCTTCATTTCCTCCTTTCTTCTTCCTCATCTTCTTCTTCCTCTTCTTCTTCCTATCTTCTTCTTATTTTTCTCCTGGATATAAATAACTGCCCATGTCACATTTTCCTTCATCTCTTACACTCCCATCACTTCCTGTTTTCCTGTTCTCCCCTTCTCCTTCTCAACCTTCTACTTCCACTAAATCCCTCTCTTTTTTCTTTCATTCCCCCTCCTCCTCTTCCTCTTCTTCTTCTCCTTCTTCTTCCTCCTCCTCTTCTTCCTTGTCCCTGCTGCCGTTAGGGCCACACCTGTCCCTCCATCACATATTGCAGGATTTAGGTGGCAGCGAGAGCCACATTTTCTTCCTCTTCCTCATTTCTTCCATTTGCTCATTTCCTTCCCTCTCCTCTTCCCACTTTTTTCTTCTTCCTTTTCTTCTTCTCCTCTTCCTTCCTTGTCTTCTTCTTCTCTTGCTTCTCCCTCTTCCATCCTCCTGGTCCCATCTCGTCCCCTTCTCTGTCTCCTCTTTTTTCTCCTTCCTCTTCCTCTTCCTCTACACGTATTCTTCCCTTGCTTCCTAACTTTCATTTTTCTTCCAATTTTCCTTCTCTTCCTCCTCCTCCTCTCGATCTTCTCCATTCCTATCCATACCTCCTTCTCTTTCTGCTTTTTCCACTTCAGTCTCCTTCCACTTCTGATCATTCCTCTTCCATTCCATTCCTCATTTCCCATCCTCCTCCCTCCCCATCCCACAAAACCCTGACAAGCACTTCAAATTAAAGGGCGCGTAACAGGACAAGGGAAGGAAGGAAGGAAGGAAGGAAGGAAGGAAGGGAGGGAGGGAGGGAGGGAGGGAGGGAAAGGAAAGAGAAGGAAGGAAGGAAGGAAGGAAGGAAGGAAGGGAGGGAGGGAGGGAGGGAGGGAGGGAAAGGAAAGGAAAGGAAAGAGAAGGAAGGAAGGAAGGAGGGTAGGGAAGGGAAGGGAAGGGAAGGGAAGGGAAGGGAAGGAAAGGAAAAGGAAGAAAGGAAAGGAAAGGAAAGGAAAGGAAAAGGAAGAAAGGAAAGGAAAGGAAAAGGAAGAAAGGAAAGGAAAGGAAAGGAAAAGGAAGAAAGGAAAGGAAAGGAAAGGAAAGGAAAAGGAAGAAAGGAAAGGAAAGGAAAGGAAAAGGAAGAAAGGAAAGGAAAGGAAAAGGAAGAAAGGAAGGAAGAAATGATGGATAAGGCAGAGTATGAAGCCGTTCTCGTGCCCTTAGGAGGCTCCCTGACACATCGATCCGAATTCTCATTGGTTAAGGAAGCTCCCTAACACCTCTTCCTCAGCGATTTATTTTTGGATACGGCTGGTTGACATCAAGTTTTGTTATTTCTGCTGAGAATGATGGTATATGAAAGATTTAAATGACACAGAGGACGATGGTGAGGAGTAATAAGCAAAATAAATCGCTTAGGAAAAGGTGTTAGGGAGCCAAACAATATATTCAACTCAGAGACAATTCTCGTATGGCGATGGGATTTGAGACGGCCTTCCACAAGCACTTCAGTATGATGGTGTTATTCTCTCTCTCTCTCTCTCTCTCTCTCTCTCTCACACACACACACACACACACACACACACACACACACACACACACATTCCCACACAAACACTTACGTAACTGCTTCCAAATATAATCACACACACACACACACACACACACACACACACATACACACACAACACTCTTACATAATTGCTTCCAAATATAACGGCACACACACACACACACACACACACACACACACACACACACACGCAAGAGTTAGTGAGTGGAGGAAGGTGGTGTTAATGTGCTAGTGTGTTATGGGCTAAACACATATATTCAAGGCCGGCCAAGTGCTCCACAAACACGCTAAGTGAATATTAACAACCCGTGTGTGTGTGTGTGTGTGTGTGTGTGTGTGTGTGTGTGTGTGTGTGTGTGTGTGTGTGTGTGTGTGTGTGAGAGAGAGAGAGAGAGAGAGAGAGAGAGATGTTGATACACACATATACCTAGGTACACACAGGTTAATCTACACGTGAATGCGTTCTAATCTGCACACACACACACACACACACACACACACACACACACACACACACACACACACACACACACACACACACACACACACCATCAAATAAATATCACTAACTTTACTTCTCGCTTCCACAGGTAAGGAACATCAAGGTAAAGGGGAGAGAGAGAGAGAGAGAGAGAGAGAGAGAGAGAGCGCACAGCCTGGCAAAACACTCCTCAGTCTCTCTCTTCCTTCTGGCTGACATGAAGGAGTTGTGAAGGAGAGTTTATATAAGATATCTGAGGGCTGTGAGCGTTGTTGTAGTGTTGCCTCTCTCTCTCTCTCTCTCTCTCTCTCTTACCGTCCACTCATAAAATAGATACCACAGTCACAGTCTTCTCTGCAACAGCCAGCCTCGAAATGATCAATATGTTTGTTGCTGTTTGCATATACTCTTTCATACCAAGCTCCCCACTTTCACCCCCATCGCCACCCGCTCCCCTTCCCTACCCACACCTCTGTCTCATACCAGGTTTATCCCACTCTTCCCAACCCCGTCCCCTCCCCAGTTCCACACTCATTGTCCCCTAACCCCCTCCCCTCCCCAGCTCAACACCCACTCTCCCTCAGCCAGTCCCTCTGCCCCTTCCCCTTCTCTCCTATCCTCTCCCCAGCTCCACACCCGCTCCCCTCCTCTTTGGTTTCCCTTTCCACCCTCACCCGTTTCCCCTTCCCCGCCTCCCCCTCCACTTCCCCGACCCGACTGAATAACTGCACTATTGCCGATTCATGCATTAGTGATTACGCATTTCCATTTCACTTTGTTGATGTGCCTTTTTCCCAACAGCTGACTGATGAAGGCAGGGGGAGGGGCAGTAAGGGGAGGGGGGAGTAGAGGGAGAGGGAAAGGGGGAAGGGGGAATTATTCAGAGCGGACTGGTGAAGGTGGGGGTGTGCAGGAATGGGGTGAGTTGAGAGAGGGGATGGGAGAATGGCAAATGGGAGTCGTGAGGGTGGGGGGATGAGGTGGGGGATGAGGGAGGGGAGGAAAAGAGTGGGGAGGTACTGGGAGACTGCAAGAAGAGGGGGAGGGGGAGTGGATGGGAGGGAAGGGAGGGGAAGGAGGGGAGGGAGATATTATGTGGTAAGAGGAAGAGAGGGGATATATGGGGAGACGAAACGGAAGAGGGAGACAGGAAGGTGCGGGGAGAAAAAAGGAGGGGGGAGAGAGGGTGTGAGGAGTGCATGGAGGGGGAAGGAGTGGAAGAGTATGTGGAAGGGGAGGAAGAGAGTGTGGTGAGTGTGAAAAGGAGTGGAGAGGGTGAGAAGGGAATGTGTAAAGGAGAGATGGGAAGGAGGGAAGGAGAAAATGTTCCGGGGATGAGAGAGAGAGAGAGAGAGAGAGAGAGAGAGAGAGAGAGAGAGAGAGAGAGAGAGAGAGAGAGAGAGAGAGCGCAGGTTCGTTTGGCAATGATCGTCCATTTTTCAGTATTTGTGTCATTCCCGCTGCTTTGAAATCGGTTCACGGTCACTGATGCTGTTGACTCCAGATTCTGTTGGTCTCACTGTTGGTTTTATCTTTGTTTGTGATGCTTGTGGCTCTCCTGTTTGATTCTCTACTGTTGTTTTCATTAGTTTTTCTGTGGCCCTCCTGTCTGTTTCTGTTGGATCGACCTGTTGTTATGATGTATGTACCTTGAATCCTGTATATCTCTTCACGTTTACCTGTTGTTTTTCCGCTGTAATCCTCAGTCGCATTCCCCGTTACTTCTGTTGCCTGTTTGTCCTTCTGTTTTGACGTGGGCCCTGTTTTCAATCTATTTGTCACTGTTTTACCCGTTTTTTTCTACATTACAATTTCCCTTTTAACTGTTGCCATCTCTGTTTGCAAAGACTCATTCCCCGATTCCTCTCTCGATTCTGTCAGTACGTTAGTGTTTGCGTGTTTTTCTTGACCTGGTTCCTACCTTTGTTTACCTAGACTCCTGTTTTTTCCTGTTTACTTGCAGCTACTTGGTATAGTTTTACCTTGTTTGTCTGTCTGTTTCTCCTGTTATTCTGTTGTTATTTCTGTTTACGAATCTGGCCCTTCGTTATCGTTTACCTCTTCTTTCATTCATCTTCTTTCCCTTCTTTTTTTTCTTCTTCTTCCTTCTCCTCCTCCTCCTCCTCCTTCTTCCTCAACCCCCTCCTCCGTCTACTTCTTGTTCTTTTCCTTTTTTTCTTCTTATTTCTATTCTTCTTTCATTTTTCTATCTTTTCTGTTTCTTTCATCTTCTGTTTCCCTCTTATCTCCCTCTTTACCTTGTCTTTACCTGTCATATCCGTTTACCTGTTGATATTTTCTGTTGTTGGGCTTGTTTTTGCTTAGGCTGCGTTGGCTTCGTTACATATTCTCTCTCTCTCTCTCTCTCTCTCTCTCTCTCTCTCTCTCTCTCAGTTGTTATTATTACTGTTGTCGTGGTTGGGCTGTTTGCTGCGATGGTAAGTAAATTTGTTTATGCAGAGACCCCACGTGTGTGTGTGTGTGTGTGTGTGTGTGTGTGTGTGTGTGTGTGTGTGAGAAATATCGGGTAATTTCTCTAATGTATGTATGTATGTCTGTACTTATGTATGTATGTATATATGTAGGTAGGTAGGTAGGTAAGAATACTTTTGTGTTATTAAAAACATAAGTATTTACACGTGTTTGAACTCGAGAAAGAAGTGGAAACATCACAACATTCCCTCCACACACACACACACACACACACACACACACACACACACACACACACACACACACGTCACCAGAGTGCCAAAGTGTACATACTTCAACATTTTCTGTCACTTCCCTCGTCACTTCTCAAAATTATGCACATTTTTATTGCACGCACCACGACAGACTTCCTCACCATATTTCGTCGACTCTTTACCACCTCTAGTCGCTACGGGTATACTATTTTATTCATTTATTTATTCATTCATTCATTCATTTATTCATTCATACATTTTTCATATATCTGACACTATTTACTTGTTTATTTATTTTATGTATATCTGACTCGTATCTAGTTTAAAAAAAAGTGTGTGTGTGTGTGTGTGTGTGTGTGTGTGTGTGTGTGTGTGTGTGTGTGTGTGTGTGTGTGTGTGTGTGTGTGTGTGTGTGTAGAACAACATCCATTAACCACACCTGTACCACAACCCCTTCCCTGTTTTTCTTCCTTCCACCAAAACACGATTTATTTAAGGGTAGGAGAGATCTTCAGAAAAAAAAAAAAATCTCCACTAATCCCTTCAATCCGTATTACTGCAACAGACAAACGATTTAATTAAGCTTAGGACAGGTGTATACTGGGGTGTGGGTAGGAATGGATCACGGTCAACCTCTTCTACCTCTCGACTATCTAAGCTTTCTAATTCCCCTACCGATATACACTTCAAGCTTGGTAGAGACCCGAGGCACTGAAGGGGTGAAGAACAATCCATGAATCTCCTCCGTATCAAAGAATATTTTAATTTTAATCCTAAGAGACGATTTGATTAAGCTTAAAAAGAGGTCGGTATCTCCACTGAAGGCCTTTATCTCCATCTTCCGTATCTCCAGATCCATAAAATTTTCTTTCCCATACGGACAGACAACTTAATTCAGCTGAGGAGGCCCGTCTGGCAGCGAAAAGGACAAAAATATACGACCAGACGTTTTACGGGGCGAGAAAAATGGAAACTGCTCGTAGGACTCTCGGAAAAATGGCTGAGGATTTTTAGTGGTGATGGAGAAAATCCTACGCCTGTCGCTGCACTGGGTGAGAAGGGGGAAGGAAGAGGGGAAGAGGAAGGGGAGGGAAAGGGGAAAGGGGAGGGGGACGGGGAGGGGAAAGGGGGAGAGAGAGAGGGATCGGAAAGGAGTGGGATGAGCGAAAGAGGATGGCGATGGGGAAGGTAGTAGTAGTAGTAGTAGTAGTAGTAGTAGTAGTAGTAGTAGTAGTAGTAGTAGTGGTAGTAGTAGTAGTAGTAGTAAAAGTAGTAGAAGTAGTAGTAGTAGTTGCAACACCCGGTGGACTGCAGGATGGTTGCCCTCCTTAGTAAGTCACCACCGTCCTTTTGGTGGACAGGGGAAGAAGGAAGAAGAAAGGGAAGAAGAGAAGGAAGAGAGGGAGGGGAGGAAGAAGGAAGGGAAGAAATTGAGGGAAGATGAGAGAAAAGCAAGGCCGTGTGTGCACTTATCAATAGGAGGGGGGTGAAGGAGGAGGGGGAGAGGGGAGTTGAGAGACGGGGAGGGGGTAGGGGGAGGGGAGGAAAGAAAGAGATAAGGAAGGTGTTGGAAAAGGATGAGAGAGAGAGAGAGAGAGAGAGAGAGACGCATTAGCAGAGATAATGAAGAGGAACTGTGTAATCGTCTGGGGGGCTGTAACAGTGTGTGTGTGTGTGTGTGTGTGTGTGTGTGTGTGTGTGTGTGTGTGTGTGTGTGTGTGTGTGTGTGTGTGTGAGCGAGAGAGAGAGAGAGAGAGAGAGAGAGAGAGAGAGAGAAATTCCAAGTGCCACTATACTTACACCGCACATAAAGTACAGTTAACTAGAAGCTGTCCCCTCCCCTCCCCTCCCCTCCCCTCTTCCCACTCTTCTTCCCTCTTCCTGTTTCCTGGTTTACTTCTTTCCTCCTCTTTCCTTTGCTGTCTTCATTTCTCTCTCTCTCTCTCTCTCTCTCTTCATTTCCTTTCTTCTAGTTCTCTCCCTCATTCACTCTCTTCCTTGCTCTCTCTCCTTCACATACTCCCTTCCTTCGCCTCACTTCCTCTCTCCAGTTCCCTCCCTACTTTTGTTCCCTTTACTCCCTTCTATTCTTCCCTTCACCTCCCTTCCCTTTCTCCCTCATTTCTTTCCCCACACTCCTTCCTTTCCCATCACTTCTCACTTCCAGTTCCCTACCTCCCTCTCTCTTTCTCCCTCACTTCCATGTACTCCTTCCCTCTCTCTCTCTCTGTCTCTCACTCACTCTCTCTCCCTCACACACACACACACACACACACACACACACACACACACACACACATTCTCTTCTTACCTCTCTTCCTCCCATCCCTCTCCTCTTTCACTCTTTCTTTCTTATATTCCATTCCTACCTCTCTTCCCTCTAATCATCCACCTTTTCTTTCTTATACTCCATTCCTTCCTCCCTTCCCACCTCTCCCTTCTTCCCCCTCCGCCATTCCCAACTTTTCCCATATCTCTATTTCTTTCCTTCCTCCCTACTTCCTCCCGCCGTTCCTGTTTCACTCAAGACTGTTTCAAGACATAGACGGGAGATGATCTTAAAAAACGGTGGGTATTATGAAGGTTAAGACTTTTAATAATATGTCTCTTCAAACTGTTAGGTGTTAAGAGGGACGTCTTCAAGTGGTGGCACCAATTTAGCTGAGCAACCCCTCTGCCCGGTGATGCAAACGTCCCTCAACTCCCTCCCTATCCCCCGAAAAAGAGAATAATACACTACAGGATAAGCGCAACTTCAGCCTGCAGTCCACTGGGTTCACGTTTCAGTCTAGAGTTGAAACCACTAATCATCCCTAAATTGTGCGTTGCCTCAGTCTAGGATCGAACTCACATCCTTTTGATCAGGCGTCTACCATCTCTCCACCACCACCATTTTCATCTGCATCCAATTTTTAACCCATTACGATTACAGGCTATACTCCTGTCACACTAACTTGGCCTAAAATGACCGTCTTTCGGTCTTGAATGCCGAGTAGTAAGAACACACTGACACTTGGTTATGATGCCTGTCACAAAGAAGTGCTGTGGGAAATAGAAAGAGCCGTAGCGTGTTCTCTTTTCGCCACAGAGCTTCGTGAAATAAGCTGCAAAAAGGACGAAAATTTGGGCCAAGTTAGGCAGAGGATGGCGGGCTATAAAAAAAATAAATAAAAAAAAACAAGCAAAACTCCCCCCAGCGTTCTTCGACAGCAAAGGGATAACACTTCTGACCGCGGCGGGTTTTCATGAACTTAGTAACATCGCCTGGGAATAATAAGAAAAAAAAAATAGACTGTTTGTGAATTTTATAATGAAATATTAGGTTTTTGTTACTACCCCAATTCTGACTTCACTGACTGAGGTGGGTGTGGAGGATGAGTCAGTGATCTCTCTCTCTCTCTCTCCCTCTCTCTCTCTCTCTCTCTCTCTCTCTTCTCTCTCTCTCACACACACACACACAATGACTGGACCCAAAACGTGTTGTCTCTGCTGCTTCGCCAATAACAGGAAGAAGAGGTGCAGAAGGCTGTGGGGGGAGGGGGGGGAGAGAGAAGTTGGGGAGAAGAGGTAGGGGAAAGTGTGTGTGTGTGTGTGTGTGTGTGTGTGTGTGTGTGTGTGTGTGTGTGTGTGTGTGTGTGTGTGTGTGTGTGTGTGTGTGTGAGAGAGAGAGAGAGAGAAAGACTTTACCGATTAACACAGGTAAAGTCAATTAATAAGGCGACAAACAGGTGTAATAAATGAAATAATGACGGCGTGATAAGTGAGAGAAAGGGAAGGAGGGTAATAAAGGAGCCAATAAAGACAGGTAACAGGGGGACAAAGGTTAATTAGCGCCAATCAGACAAAATTACCGTCGTTGTGAGATGATGATGAACAATACCTGAGAAGAGGAAATAATGACAGCAATAAATGATGGAATGATTGTGTGTAGATGGGCATTAAAACACACACACACACACACACACACACACACACACACACACACACACACACACACACACACACAGACGAAACTAATGGCAATAAACAGTTAAGGAAAGAAAAATGATACATGGAAACACAAACCAAGAAGACAAAAAGAGATTGTAAAAAAAGAAAAAGAAAAATGAATAACTAAAAAAAAAAAAAAATAGCAGACATCGAGGTTAACGGAGAGGCGTGATGACGGTGTGAAATATGGGAAGGGTAGGCAGGATTTTAGGCGGGAGAGGGGGAGGAGAAGAGGGAGGGAGGAAGGAAGGATGGGAGAGAGGGAGGAAAGACGGAAGGGATGGAGGTAGAGAGGAAATGAGGAAACTTTACAAGCGATGAAAACAAGAAAGGTAACAAAATGCAAGGAAGGAAGGAAAGAAGGAAGAAAGAAGGGAGAAGAAGTGACGGAAGAAGGGCAAGAGGAAAGGGCGGGGAGGAAGGGAGAGTAAAAAAAAAAAATTAGGGAGTAAAACGCAACGAAGGCTGAAAAAGGAAGAGAAAGGAGGAAGCGGTGAAAGACATGAAGAAGGAGAGAGAGAGAAGAAAAACACTGCTACTAACTTGGGCAAAAAATATATAAAACGAAGGAGGAAAAAAAAAAAAAACAGGAAGCTTTGAGGTTAACGAAGCAGAGGAGTGATGAAAGTAGAAAATATGGGGAAGTTAGGCGTTACTGGGGAGGGAGGGAGGGAGGGAGGAGAGAAAAGGGTAAATATTGAGGGAGGGAGGGAAGGAGGAAAGAAGAAACGAAGGACGGAAAAAGGTAAAAATGGTTTAGCACATGGTAGTGGAAGAAAGGGAGGAGGAGGAGGAGGAGGAGGAGGAGGAGGTGAAACAGAAAGAAAAGAGGAGGAGGTAAAGGAGGCGAAAGGGAAAAAAAAGAGGAAGGAGTATGAAAAAAAAGAGGAGGAGGAGGAGAAGGAGGAGGAGGAGGAGGAAGTCAAGAACAAATTACTGTAGAAGAGGAAAAGGAGGTGAATATGGAATAAAATAAGTGGGCGGAAGCAGAGGAGAAAGAGCATATGCTGGGTAAAGAAGAGAAGAGCAAAATTAAGAATGTGATCTGATAAGGAAGGAAGGAAGGAAGGAAGGAAGGTATGGAAGAATGATGGAAAAAATGGAAGAAAAGTACGAAGGAAGGATGGAAGGTGGGAAGGCAGAGAGAAAGGAAGGCAGAAAGTAAGGAAGGAAGGGCATAATATAAACAGGAGGAGGGATGGAATGAAGGAAAGAGGAATGCAAAGGAAGGAAGTATCATAAGAAGGAAGAGGGAGAAACAGGGAAGAAGGGGAACACAATGAAAAACAGTTGGACAAACAAACAAACAAAAAAGGGATTCAGGAATAAAGAAGCATTACAAAAAAAAAAAAAAAAAAAAAGAAAGAAAGGGGGAGAAGACAGCAGGAAGAAAGGAAGGAAACAGAGACAAGATAGCCCGTGCCAAGGAAGAAATAGGAAGTCAGAGAACCTGTGAGGAAGAAAAAGGTTAATAGGGTAGGGAGGAAAAAGGAGGGAGTGGAGAGAGAGTGGAGAGGAGGAAACAAGTAGAGAATGAGAGACAGGTGGTGGAGGGGAAGGTAGGGCGATTGGGAGAAGGGAGGTAGAGGTGGAGGGAAAGATAGAGAGATTGAGAGTAAGGATGGAGTGGAGGGGGAGGTGGAGAGCAAGGTGGAGAGACTGCGTGACAGGTGGAAGAGTAGTGAGTGGGACGGAGAATGGAAAGCGGAGAGATGAAGACTCACAAGGGAAAGATATGGGGAGAGAGAAGAAATGAGGAGGGAGTGACACAGCAAGGGGAGAGGGATTCGCGGAAGGTGAGGACTTTAAGGAGAGGTGGAGAGGGGAGAGATGGAGGAAAGGTGAGGGTAGGAGAAAGGAGAGGAGAGGAGGGGGGGCGATGGAAAAGGAGGAAGGTGAAGAAATGGAAGGCAACTGGAATGGAAATTAGAAGGAAAGGAGGGAATGGAGGATGAGGTGGAGGAAAGACAGGTGTAAGAGACGAAAGATACAAGAAAATACGGAGAGAGAGAGAGAGAGAGAGAGAGAGAGAGAGAGAGAGAGACAGACAGACAGACAGACAGACAGAGACAGACAGGCAGACAAACAGACAGACAGACAGACAGAGACAGAGAAATGTGGAAGACAGGAAGGGAAAGAACTAAGGTAAGAAAAAGTGGAGGAAGAAGGAGGAGGTGAAGTGGAAGCGAGGGGAGAAGGTAGAGGAGGAGGAGGGATGAGAGAAAGAGAGGAGAGAGAGAGAGAGAGAGAGAGAGAGAGAGAGAGAGAGAGAGAGAGAGAGCAGTGAAGAGGAAACATGGAGTGAAAGCCAGACAGAAAAAACAAGAGTCATGGGAAGGAGGAAGAAGAGGAAGAAAAGAGGAAAAAATGGCAAGACAAAAAGAGGAAAATCACAAATAAAAAAGCAAGAAGAGGGAAGAGGGAAGTAAAGCGAGGTTAAAAAGAAAGAGAAAAAAAGAGGAAGGAAAATGGAGGTAAGTCCCAGAGAACGAGAGAGAGGAAGGAAGAGGAGGAAGAGAGAAGATGGAGGAGGCAAAGGGAGGAGAAAAGAGAGGGAGAGTAATTGACGGAAGGGGAATGCTGTTGGGGGAGATCAGGAGGATTAGGGAGGAGGAGGAGGAGGAGGAGGAGGAGGAGTCAAAAAATCTACAGAAAAAAAGAGAAAGAGTGAGAGAGAATGTGGAAAAAAATGAATGGTTATTTAACGAGAGAGAGAGAGAGAGAGAGAGAGAGAGAGAGAGAGAGAGAGAGAGAGAGAGAGAGATATCAGCAAAAAGAAAGGGGAGAGGGAAGAAGGAAGAAAACGAAAAGAAGGCATAAGAGGAGGAGGAGGAGGAGGAAAGAGAAAAAAAATTGGTAACAGGAAGAACTAAAAGGCAGGGACGATAAGAAAAAGCCAAGAAGGGAAGGAGGGTGTAAGGAGAGAGGTGAACGAAGGGAGAGAGAAAACTGGTGCAAGGAGGGGATAAAAGAGAGACAGACGATAAAGCTAAGATGGGGAGGGAGGAGGGCAAGATGAGGAAGGAAGGCTGGAAGAAAGGAAGGAAAGAAAAAAGAATGGAAGGAAGGACGGACGGAAGGAAGGTGGATGGAAAGAAGGAAGGAGGGAAGGAAGGTAGGAGGGAAGGAAGGAAGGAGGGAAGGAAGGAAGGAGGGAAGGAAGGAAGGTGGATGGAAAGAAGGAAGGAAGGACGGAAGGAAGGTGGATGGATGGAGGAAAGGATGGAAGGAAGGAACGGAAGGGAGGAAAGAAGGAACGGAAGGGAGGAAGGAAGGACGAAAGGAAGGTGGATGGAAGGAAGATGTGGCAAGTGAGGGAGAAATAAAAGGACGAGAGGCGATGAAAGGAGGAAGAAGGGAAGGAGAAACAAGGAAGAAGGAAGATGTAGAGAAAGTGAAACAGAGAACTGACGAAGATTAGAAATAAAAAGGGAATGAAGGGGTAAGAGGAAAGAGGGGGAGGAAGAAAGAAGGATAACAGAAAGATGGATGGATGGATGGAAGGAAAGAAGGAAGGCAGGAAGGAAGGAAGGAAGGAAGGAAAGAGGTTTGGTAACTGAGAGAGACAACTGACGAAAGGAAGAGATTAAGGAAGGACAGAGACGATACAACTAAAGAAAGAAAGAGAAAGGCTGGACGGAGGTAAGTAGGCAAGGAAGGAAGGAAGGAAGGAAGGAAGGAAGGAAGGAAGGAACGAACGAACGAACGAAAGAGGGAAGGCATGGCAAGTCAAAGAGAAAATCGGGGAGGAAGAATTCAAAGGTAGAGGGGAAATAAGAGGAGAAGGAAGGGGAAGGAAGAAGAAATGCGCTGAGTGAGAGGGCAATCTGGTAAAGGAAGGAGAAAAGGAAGGAGGCGATATGCAGGAAAATAAAAGAGAAGAAGGAGAAGGTGAAGGAAAAGCGAAGATGAAAGGAAGGTGATCAGGTGAGAGGAAAGAATAAAGAGGAACAAGAAAAGAATGGAAGCCACGTGAGTAACAAGAAGGGGAAGAAGAGGAAAGTAAGTAGCGGAAGGAAGGAAGGAAGAGATCTGGTGTGAGAATAAAAGAGAGAAAGAGAGTAGGAAAGGATGGGGAGAAAGTAGGATGAGAAAGGATGATAAGAGAGAAGAGAGAAACATAATAGAGAAGGGAGAAGAGGGAGAATAACAAGAAAGAGAAAGGAAAATGAAAGGTAAGACAAAGATGAGAGAGAGAGAGAGAGAGAGAGAGAGAGAGAGAGAGAGAGAGACAGACAGACAGACAGACAGACAGACAGAGAATGAGGAGGAATAAGGAAGGAGCTTGGCAAAACACACGGAGGTGATGAGTGAGCGTGTGTGTGTGTGTGTGTGTGTGTGTGTGTGTGTATTATCTACTTCACACGTAACACATCAACACATTTACGTCTTACTTTCTTAAGTCAGGAATAAACTCCAGACATTAACGATATTTTTTTCTCTTTCCTACTAAATTTACAACTAAAATCAACGCTTCTATATTTCTCTTTCCTCCTGGGACAAAAACATGACTCTAAAATTTACTGTTTATATAATTTCTTCTTTAACAGTATTTTTTATGTTACTCTCCTCTCGTGATAAAATGAACGCCAGAAAACTATCATTCTTTACATAATATATTTTTTTCCTTTTATATAAACAACTAATATGAAAGGATATGAATTTAGTTTTCCTATTAAGATGAAATATACTGAAAAAAATTAAGATAATTTACATATACCTGTTTTTTTTTCCCTTTTACAGTTACGATTAATATAAGAACACATCTCGTATTAATATTCTTATTTGATAAAATTATTAGTGCACTACTCAAAAGACACAAACATTTTTTTTCCATAACTACAACACCGATATATTCAGAATTTATATCCCTTCTCTGATACGATTAACTGAACAAAACCGATATTTACCTACCAATATTCACCTTCCCTTCTATAACTTTGATTAATTAGTTTATATTTACCTTTCTTTATAGGACAAATTTATTAACACTGACATCTATTTTTCTGTCGTTTTAAAACCACAAACATTCTCAATGGTTTTATATTATCCTTTCCTATTGTGACTGAGCTATACTAAAAAAATAAATAAATAAACTATTCTGACACATTTTCCTTAACACTTTTTATAACTACAACTTACACAATACATATCTGTATCTAATCCTTTACCTTTTTAATGTCCGTGGGAAAAATTATTAGCATGAGTCTTGCGACAAATTTTCTTTTCTTACAGGTAACGATTTTCTTTTCTTACAGGTAACTTAATTTTCTTTTCTTGCAGGTAACCTAATTTTCTTTTCTTGCAGGTAACCTAATTTTCTTTTCTTACAGGTAACCTAATTTTCTTTTCTTGCAGGTAACCTAATTTTCTTTTCTTGCAGGTAACCTAATTTTCTTTTCTTATATGCAACTTAATTTTCTTTTCCTACTGGTAACATACTTTTCTTTTCTTAGAGGTTACATAATGTTCTTTACATACAAGTAACATAATATTCTTTTCTTAAAATTAAAAATAATCTTTTACAGGTAATATAATTTTCTTTTCTTACAGGTGAACTAATTTTCTTTTCTTACAGGTAGCAATTTTCTTTTCTTACAGGTGAACTAATTTTCTTTTCTTACAGGTAGCAGTTTTCTTTTCTTACAGGTAACATTATACTCTTTTCTTATAGGTCACACAATTTTCTTGTCTTACAGGTAACATAATCTTATATCTACCACTACCTGTAACATGAGAAGCGATTTTTTTCTTCACTTGTATGACAGTGAGGTAATATACACCTCACTTCAAATATGCATACATACATACATTCATATATACACAGACAGACATACAGACAGTAAAAAGGACAGACAAAAAGAGACACAGACAGATAGATAGACATACATGACACACAGATCTACAGATGGCTACACAAATAGACAGACAGACAGACAGGCAGACATACAGAAAGATAGATAGCCAGACAGACAGGCAGACAGACAGGCAGACAGATAGCTAGACAGACAGGTAAACACACCATTTTTCACTCGGAATTCGACATTTCCTCGACTGATTTCGCTGTTTTGCATATGAAGGAAATTCTTTTCACGTGGTCATTTTTTTCCCCACAGAATAAACCACCGATCCCCCCCTCAAAAAAAAAAAAAAAAAAAAAAAAAAGTGAGAAAAGAAAATCCAGACCATCTTTTACTCCCCCCTCAGGATGGTAGGGGCCCTGGGCTAGGATACTCTGTCCAGATTTTTTTTTTTAGTTATTTATTTTTAAGCAGTTGAGAAAAATAGGTTCGGTGGTTGCAAGAATACGTTTGGAAAACATATAGACACCGGATTTAAGGGGTTGTGGTTCAGGGAGACTTTTCAAACTGGGGGGGGGGAGATATAGGCCTGTATTCTCGTCTTTTAAGGAGGCTCCCTAACACCTTTTCCTAAGCGACTTATTTTGCCTATTCCACCTAATTATCTCCGTGTTACATGAATCATTCTAATATCGTCATACTCTGCATACATTACGTACAAAAGGATATTAACCAAAAATCAAAAAATAAATCGCTATGGAAGAGGTGCTAGGGAGAATATGTGTAATTCCCTCATTTACACCACTACTAGAAGTCCGTCAAAAAAAAAAAAAAAAAAAAAAAAAAAAAAAAGTATTGTGAGAGTTGATAAAAAAAAATCATGACAGTTTAAATAAAAATCATGGTATATAAAAAAATAAAAAAGATCATGGCAGTAAAAAAAAATCATGGTAGTTAAAAAAAATCATGGTAGTTAAAAAAAATCATGGTAGTTAAAAAAAATCATGGTAGTTAAAAAAAATCATGGTAGTTAAAAAATAAAAAAAGATCATGGCCGTAAAAAAAAAAAATAGTACCGTAGTTAAAAAAAAAAAAAAAAGACCATGGCAGTTAAAAAATCATGGTAGTTAAAAAAATCATGGTAATTAAAAAAAGATCATGGTGGTAAAAAAATAAAAGATCACGATATTAAAAAAAAAATTAAAAAGATCAAGGTAGTTAAGAAAGTTTTAAAAAAATAATGGTAGTAAACACAATCATGGTGGTCGTAGTGGTAGTGGTGGTAGTAGTAGTAGTAGTAGGAGGAGGAGGAGGAGGAGGAGGAGGAGGAGGAGGAGGAGACTGATGATCATAATGACATCGATGAGAAGAAAAAAAAAGAAAAAAAAAAGGCTAATAGCAGAAGCAGCTTGATTCTCTTCTTTCCTCTTCTCATCGCTTCAATGTAATATTTTCTTCCCTCTTCCTCTTCTCAGCACTTCAGTATAATAATCTTCTTCCTCCTTCTTCCTTCCACTTCAATGTAATATTTTCTTTCCTCTTCTCACCGCTTCAATGTAATATTTTCTTTCCTCTTCTCACCGCTTCAATGTAATATTTTCTTCCTCCCTCCCGCCCCGTGCATCAATAACCGGAAGCAACAAATGGAGCGGTACGTCACGCTAGGAAACACGGCCATTGAGAGAGAGAGAGAGAGAGAGAGTGTGTGTGTGTGTGTGTTTGTGTGTGTGTGTGTGTGTGTGTGTGTGTGAGAGAGAGAGAGAGAGGGTGATGTCTGGGCAAAATAAGTGAGGCCTGGAATGCCATCAAAGGAAAGGGTAGAATTCTCTCTCTCTCTCTCTCTCTCTCTCTCTCTCTCTCTCTCTCTCTCTCTCTCCAATGTTATACCTTCTTGTCTTCCTCCTCCTCCTGATTCGCAAGAACTACGAGGCTCCTTGCAACACCAGTGCTGGGTAGAAGAATCGCCACACCCCTATATTGAAAGAGAAAATGGAGTGAGGGATTTCAAGCTTTTCACTCCCTCTACTCATACCCCCTTTACGAAATGCAGGAAGGACGATACCCCCTTTAGTGACATTTTATGAAACACAGGAAGGACGATACCCCTTTTAATGTCATATTACGAAACGCAGGAAGGACGATACCCCCATCAGTGCCTTTATACGCAACGCAGGACGTACGTAAGGGGCATTCTGTCTCCCCCCTCCCCTGAGATAACACGGAAGGTTAAATAATGATAAAGAAAAAAAAAAACAGTCCCCCTTTTATTCCCAGGAGGCGCAGGGGTCCAGAGGCAAGGTATATTAATTTTTGGGGTAGATGACCAGCCTACTCCCCCTGGTGGCCCCCCCCCAAAAAAAAAAAAAAAAAATCCCGGCATGTCTTAAACGAGTCAAAATTTGGTGGGGGGACACTGTAGTTCATAATGGTAGGAGGATTGTCATAGAGCTTCGTTTGTTTTGTTCCATGAGTTTTGTTCTGATGGGTCTGAGCACGTCACCTTTGTTCAGGGGAATGAGATAGGATGGTAGGAGGAGGAAATAAGATTAGATGGGAAGGAAGGGAAAGACGAAGATGGGAAAGTTAGAGAGAATGGAAAGCAAAGGGGAAAATTAGGAATGGGAGAGAATGAGGGGGAACGGAGGGAGAGGAAAGGGATGAATGATGGAGGAAATTTGGAAGGGAAATGGGAAAGAAAGAGTAGCCTACTATCAGAATTTACGGGGAAATGAGTAGGGGTAAGAACACTTGGTGAGAAGAAAAGGAGAATGGGTAAGAAGGCAAGAGATGAATAGTTTTAAGTTCAAACATGGAAACAGGTGTGAGAAACAGCATGGATGCAAACCTGAAGAAAAGGTAATGAAAAGCAGGAAAAAGCTACAGGAAGAACAGAAGGAAAAAAGAAACAATGAATATGAAACACAAAATAATGAAAGGGACAAGAAAAACGAGAGAAGACGAGTGTAAATGTGGGAAAAAAAAAAAAGAGAAAAGGAAAAAACGACAAGAGGACGGGTAGAATAAGTGGAAAAATGAGAAAAAAAAAAAAGTAAAATAGAAGCACTGTTTGAGTTGTGAAAAGAAACTCTCATTCTCTCAGTGCAACACGTGATGAAATATAAACAAGAGCTCGCGAGTCAACAGTGTCGTCAGCAGGAAGAAAACTCGATGGTAATGGAAATGAGGAGGGGGAAGAAGGGGGGAAGGGAGGGTAAGTGGAAGGGGAGAAGGGGAGAGGGAAAGTAGGTGGAGAGGGGGAAAAGGCAGGGAGGATAGGTGGAGGGGACAGGCGCATGGAGACGATGGGACAGTCCATTAAGAAAAAGAGGGTAAAATGAACATTAGGTGGAGAGAGGAAATAACAGGGACAGTAGAACGAGTGTGTGTGACGGCAGGGTAGGGAAGGGCAGGTTCGTGGCAAGAGGAAAACATGTATGATAAGAGGGAGAAAGTACGTATCCGTGGAAGTGATGGAGGCATGTGTGACGGTCAAAAGAGGGACGGGGGGATGATGTGTGACAAGGGAAAGGGTAAGGTGTATGTGGGAAGCAAGGGGGAGGATAGCAAACTGTGGCAGGCATGGGAGGCAAGGGGCCTGGTTGTGGGGAGGGGAGGTACCCGTGTGAAGCAGTGCAGAACCATCATATAACATCTCCCTCCTATCATGTTCAGTCTGTCTGCCATCCAGCAACTGCCAACACTTCATTCCTGCGATCTGTAGTTATTTTAAAGCTCTATGTGTCTTAGGCCCGTATTCTCCTCGGTTGTGGAAGTTCCCTAACACCTCTTCCTAATCGACTTATTTTGCTTAATACCCCTTATTACCTAAATTATTCTAATATCACCATAATCTGCATTTATAACGTACAAAACGATATTAGCCAACCGCATCCAAAAACGATTCAGCATGGAAGAGGTCTTAGGGAACGTCTTTAAAACCAGCCTTAGTAATTAGTGGGATTAACTAGGCATATAGATCACGGGAGCCAACAATTTTAACACCGGCTCAGTGGGTGTCATGGGTGCCACGGAGTCAAGAATGCCGTACATGTTAACTAAAGGTACACCTCCACCCAGATATGATACAGTCTACTTGGAAATAAAAATTGACTTACTTTATCTCCAGTCTCTAATCAACTTACTTTACCTCCAATCTCCAATCAACTTCCTTTATCTCCAGTCTCTCCGTTACACAGCACAGACTTACCTAGAAAGAAAAAAAAAAGTATGTATTTATATTACTGTAAATAAGAGTTCCTGAAACGCCTCAAAGTTATCAAGCATACTAAAACATACCATCATTTCTTTAAGTGCCCTGACGTCTTATGTTAGTCTTGGCCTTTAATTCATCTTAGAAAAGGCCTCTCGCAGTGAACAGGTTACTGGACAAAGTATCTATCCCCTTCACTTGCATGGGTCTCTTTTAAATTGAATAAATAATACACAGACGTCACAAAAAAAAAAAAAAAAAAAAAAAAAAAAAAAAAAAGTTAAATTACCACCTTGCCTGTATCATCTTGGTAAGGCTGAATGGACACAATAACAAGACCTCACTATAGACTTTTAATACTGCAGAATGAGAGGATGGGGCACTCGGGAGCCTCCTAACCCCACGACCCTGAGCTTCGAGTGATAGTGTGGGCAATAACAGTGTGGGGGATTACGGTGGTGTGTGTGTGTGTGTGTGTGTGTGTGTGTGTGTAGGTAATGTGATGGATATTGTTATGGGGGATTTGTGTGGAAGTGCAGTTCGGGGGGAGGAGATATGTGCTGGAGGGTGTGTTAGTGTGTGTATGAGAGAGAGAGAGAGAGAGAGAGAGAGAGAGAGAGAGAGAGAGAGAGTGTGCATGCGTGTAGGCTATACGAGTCATCATCGTCATTATCATCATATCGTCGTCATCATCATCATAATAATAACAGATGAAGAAGTAGAACTGTCTGCTTTCATTACAGTCAAAAAGTAAAAATGAACTGATCTTAATACTCATATATAGTGTTCTCACCTGAGGCCCATGCTTTGTACACCCTAGCTAAGGCAGGAATGAGGCGTAAGCACAAGGCGACACACTGACTAATCTTTACCTTGTCGAGTTTCCAAACCCTGCAGGTCGCGGGTAGCCAAATTCAGTGAAACAGATGATAGTGGTATACTCTTTCTACTTAAACCTGGCCTACAATTGCCATCCCTCCTTATTGAATGCTGAGATGTAACAATAGGTTGACACTAGATTATAATGCTAGTCACAAGGAAGAGCCACGTTAATGATGAAAGCTGCAGCACTTTCTCTGCCACTGAGTTACATGAAACTATTTCCAAAAGGATGAAACTATCGGCCAAGTTAGGATAAAAGGTATATAGTACACAATGGTTTGGTGTCAGTTTCATTATGTCATGGTGCAAAAAAGGAGCGTAGGACAAATACAAGGCAAAGTCGGTGAAACAAAGTGATAGTGAGCAGTAGAAAGCAGTGGGGTGTATTTCTGTGATTTTGGTGTTCCAGAAAGATTTTACTTTTTGAGCGTCCACCTCACGAATTTTCTGGCAGTATGAGGGACTCGAATTCACGTCCAAGCGTCTTCTGAACACGAAACCACTTAAGGGGGAGAGAGGGCCCACTTCCCCCACCACACCAGCTCAGAAAGAGGACATACAGTGTTTCAACTCGGGTCATTTGATTCAGAGTCCTGCGCCTTGTCAACAGAGCCAGTGTGTGTGTGTGTGTGTGTGTGTGTGTGTGTGTGTGTGTGTGTGTGTGTGTGTGTGTGTGTGTGTGTGTGTGTGTGTGTGTGTGTGTGTGTGTGTGTGTGTGTGTGTGTGTGTGTGTGTGTGTGTGTGTGTGTGTGTGTGTGTGTGTGTGTGTGTGTGTGTGTGTGTGTGTGTGTGTGTGTGTGTGTGTGTGTGTGTGTGTGTGTGTGTGTGTGTGTGTGTGTGTGTGTGTGTGTGTGTGTGTGTGTGTGTGTGTGTGTGTGTGTGTGTGTGTGTGTGTGTGTGTGTGTGTGTGTGTGTGTGTGTGTGTGTGTGTGTGTGTGTGTGTGTGTGTGTGTGTGTGTGTGTGTGTGTGTGTGTGTGTGTGTGTGTGTGTGTGTGTGTGTGTGTGTGTGTGTGTGTGTGTGTGTGTGTGTGTGTGTGTGTGTGTGTGTGTGTGTGTGTGTGTGTGTGTGTGTGTGTGTGTGTGTGTGTGTGTGTGTGTGTGTGTGTGTGTGTGTGTGTGTGTGTGTGTGTGTGTGTGTGTGTGTGTGTGTGTGTGTGTGTGTGTGTGTGTGTGTGTGTGTGTGTGTGTGTGTGTGTGTGTGTGTGTGTGTGTGTGTGTGTGTGTGTGTGTGTGTGTGTGTGTAAGTGTGTGTGTGTGTAAGTGTGTGTGTGTGTGTGTGTGTGTGTGTGTGTGTGTGTGTGTGTGTGTGTGTGTGTGTGTGTGTGTGTGTGTGTGTGTGTGTGTGTGTGTGTGTGTGTCGGGGAGTGCCAGCTCGTGCTCGTCCCAGTCAGCGATGAACAACGAGCTTGTTAAGTGTACGTGCTTAGGAACAGAGGGGGGGGGGTGCGGGAGGGGGAGTGATGGAGCCGGGGGAGGGGGAAGGTGGGCATTCGGAGAAGTGATGGAGGTAGGAGAAAGGGAAGGTGGTAGTTGGGGGACAATGGTGGTGGGGGAAGAAGGGGAACGGCGAGAGGAGGAGTGATGAAAGTGAGGGCAATGGGAGGGGGGACGGTACGAGGAGTAATGGAGAGGGCGGTATGGGGAAAAGGGGCGGTAGGAAGGGGTGTTACAGAGACAAAGGTAGAAGCTGGACAGTATGAAGGAAAGTAATGGAAATGGGGGCAAAAGAAAGGGGGCTCCAAGAGGGGGACTTATGGAAGAGGGGGGAGATGGAAGTGTAGAAGCCTAGGGATTGGGGGGGGTAGCGATAGTGGGGGAGGTAGGGGGTCAGCAGCAGGGAGAATAATAGAGGTGAAGGGGGTTGAAGGATGGGTCGGGCACGCACAAATAATTATAGTAGACAGTCAAATCCTGCCTCAGACGCCAAAGGGTCTGGTCCGGCTGAGTATGGAAGCGTTGGATCGTACAGAATTGGTCACGGAATCCTTAGCGGGAGTCTACAAGCTTGTCAGGTCAGCACGGGTCAGGGAATGGGTCTTGGGGTCTGGAAAAGGCGCGTGGGGGACCGTCAAGCAGTAAGGGGCAAGGCAATGGACGAGTGAGTGGCCATACTGGGAAGGAGCCAATGTATAAAAAGACTATTCTAGAGGCCACTAGAGGGTTTCCTAGTGCTTCCTCCCCGTCTGACGATGAGAAAAATACTCTTTATCTTTACATCGTCGGGTTAAATTATTCGGCTTCTCGTCGCCCACAATTATCTTACCATTATGAGACACGCTTCCCCAGCAAAATGGTCTGATAATAACAAAATACCCGTAATATAAGAAGTCATCGCAGTGAGGGGATTGATGGATGTAGTTTCAATTTCTTCAGTAAGACAGGTCCACAGGTAGTCAGAAATTCAATAAAAATAATGGCTTCATCGCATACAAGTGGTTAATATTCTCTTGCACGTTATTTGCAGCTACAGTATCAACAACCGAGCTGCGTTATCTAAAGCCACAAGCCTTCGTTACTGCCAACCCCTCTTCCCCCACCTCCCGCCTCTTGCTCTCTGCCAGGTGCCTGTGTTCCGCTAAGGTCAGGTGAGGTGAAGTGAAGAAAGGTGAGGTGTGATGAGATGAGGTGCGGTGAAATGAGGTGAGGTGAGATGAGGTGAGGTGAAATGAGGTGAGGTGAAGAGAAAATAATACTTGCCTGAGGATGAGGTGAAGAATAAAAATACTGTACCTGCTTGTGGATGAGGTGAAGAAATAAAAAAAATACTTGCTTGAGGATAAGGTGAAGAAAAAGAAATACTTGCCTGAGGATGAGATGAAAAAAACAAAAATACTTGCTTGAGGATAAGGTGAAGACAAAACAATAATACTTGCTTGAGGAAGAGGTGAAGAAAAAACAATAATACTTGCTTGAGGATGAGGTGAAGAAAAAACAATAATACTTGCTTGAGGATGAGGTGAAGAAAAAAATTTTTGCTTGAGGATCAGATGAAGAAAAAGAAAATACTTGCTTGAGGAAGAGGTGAAGAAAAAAATACTTGCTTGAGGATGAGGTGAAGGAAAACAATAATACTTGCTTGAGGATGAGGTGATTGCGTGCCTACTATGCTGAAGACAATACGGCTCTGAATGCTGCCCAGGTAAGCATAATTCCCATCACCTGCCTCTCTACTAGTTACCTGCTCGGCTAATTCACCTGAGCGAGATGTGGTGCTGAAGCTGTACGCTATCGGGATTGGCTAATTACACTCATTTCCTACTCGTAATTTAAAACACAAGGTAAAAAATAAATAAATGAAAACGAAAATATGTGCAAAGGTGCAGCGTCAGGGGTGGTAATTTTGAGGGTACAGGGAACGAGAAAGCAGATTACCTTCGAAACAGGTGTCCATTAACCGCCTGTGGTTGACGGAAGACGGTTTTATTCAGCTTTGTGTGACACGTCTCCGGGCTGGAAGGGTTATCTCAGTTGCCGCTACGTCTCTCTCTCTCTCTCGATACCGACAGGCGATTTCCGCTCAGCTAAGGATTTGAACCCATCTCTCAAGGTGGCGAGTCTGGGGTGGTCTGGAAGCAGCTCTCAATACCCACTGTCTGGACGCCACACACACACACACACACAAACACACACACACACACACACACACGCACGCGCGCGAGCGCGCTTTACCACCAACAACAGTCACTATTAACCCTCTCACGGTCGGGGCAATTCCAGTACTATATTCCAGGTTAACGCCAGACGATTTTCTTCAGCTGTCACAGGAGCTCGAGGGTCAATAGGTGAACCTGCTACTGACAGACGATTTTGGCTCAGGTTCAGAATAGCCCCGGGTTCTCGTACTGAAGGGGCCACTACCACCAGCATCGTCTGGCTGCACCTCTCATTACCCTCCGTCTGGGCGCCACGCATAGCCAAAAAACATCCACACACACCATGTTTTTTTCACCCCCACACCCCCACATAATGTTTGCAATGAAGCGGGGGGCGCGGCGGGGAGGCTGGGGGAGGGGGGTGGGTGTTGGAAGCAGGTTGGGGAGGGGTTGGGGGTGCTGGGAATGGGTTGGGAAGGGGTTATGGACGGGGGTTGGGGATGGTCTGAGGTTGCCAAAGATGTTATGTGACAATTCAGTAGCTCGATTTGTTTGGTTGTAGCCGCACATTGAAGAAACGATCTGGAGCAGGTCTAGGCTCCACTGATTGCCAATGAGTTTGTTAGGTGGACGCTAAGAGTGTAACAACAATCAACTCACCACCCATACCTAGATCACACACATTCTAATACCACATAGTACTTCTCTTTCACCATCTCTGTCATGCATCTATCACCGTTTCTATCGCGTTATCTATCCCAACCTCCTCCTTACCCCCCTACGACCTCATCCCTTTTAGAGATGGATTGCAAAATTACACCAAACCAGTCAACTACCATGTGCTTCTACCAAACCAGTCAACTACCATGTGCTTCTATTTTGCTTTCTGTGCCTTGTAAATATCTTGCTTTCTTCCTGATCCCACTAAACAGCTTTTAAAGAAGGTGTGTGAACTTGCAGCATATCACTGTCAACGGATCTTGAATTTCTCAATTATTTGTTTCTGTTTTTTCTTGCAGGGAACTATCTTGAGGGCTTCTGGCCTTGGGTTCCTTCTTCCTTACAAAAAAAACAAAAAAACACAACCATTTTCTGCTTCAGTCTGTGTCTCATATCAATCTACTCTCCTCCTAACTCCACTTTGGCTTACTCCCTAAAATGTGGATTAGTGGAAGTGGAGTGGGTGTGGAAGTGGGGTGTGTGTGGAAGTTGGGTGGAGGGTAGTGGTGGGGAGACTTGCTTTACTTGGCTCCCGTGAACCATAGGTGTGTGTGTGTGTGTGTGTGTGTGTGTGTGTGTGTGTGTGTGTGTGTGTGTGTGTGTGTGTGTGTGTGTGTGTGTACTCCCGTCAGAAGTCTCCCTTATACGTACCTAATACCCGCTCACTTTCACCACCCCGACACAAACACCAGTCCATCCCACCCTCCCTCCCGACAGTTCCTTTCTTAGTAGGGACAAGCAACAGAAGACACTAATTTCTTGAAGTGATACCGATATACGTCTGGCACTCCATATATGACAGATTAATTCTTGATCCTAACCCGAGTTTTTGAAGATGAGGGGGTAAATTGTGTGTGTGTGTGTGTGTGTGTGTGTGTGTGTGTGTGTGTGTGTGTGTGTGTGTGTGTGTGTGTGTGTGTGTGTGTGTGTGTGAGAGAGAGAGAGAGAGAGGGGGGGGGAAGTTGAGGGATGGATATTGGAGGAGTCAGGGGGTGAGGGTGGGAGGAGAGAGAAAAGCAGGGAGGTGGGGAGAGGGAAGGGAGGGGGAAAGGATGGGAGATGGAGGTTACGGGGAGGGAAGGAGGGGAGAAAGAGACAGGGTGGTGGTGTTTGGTAGGTAGGTCAGACAAGAAAACAACAGTGTGAAGAAAGAGAGAGTGGGAAGTGAAGGAGAGGGAAAGAGAAAGAGAGGGATTGGGAGAAAAAGTGAATGGGCGGGGCAGAGGTAAAGAGAGGGAGCTTGAAAGGTGGTCATGAGAGAGAGAGAGAGAGAGAGAGAGAGAGAGAGAGAGAGAGAGAGAGAGAGAGAGAGAGAGAGAGAGTGGTGTGGTGAAAATGATACATGATTTTTGTGAGTGATGGGGAAGTGAAGGATGAGGGTATGGGTACAGGGTAAGGGGTGAGGATGGGGAGATATGAAGAGGGGGGAGAGATATGGATGGTGGTCAGGGATGAGGGTGAGGGGTGAGGGAGAATGTTGAGAGTGGGGGAGGGGGGGATCAGGGAAGAGGAAAGTAATAAGAGGGAAGGGAGGGAAGAAGGAAGGAGGAAGAGGTAGGGAGAAACCAGCAGCCATAAGTTAAGATGAGAGGAATATATGTGATTGGAAAACAGGGGGTGGTGAGGGGCCCGTGGTGAGAGATGGAGAGACGTGGGGGTGGAAGGATGATAGGGAGGGAGGAGTGACGATTGGGGAGGGCAAAGGAGGGGAGGGGAAGGGAGAAGTGACGATTGGGGGTGAAGCACAGGTGGGGAGGCAAGCATTTCACTTTTACATCCTATCTTCACACAATTTTTTTTAGGTTCTCAGTGTACAGTGACCAATTTATAAAAAGATAAACGTAGTACAGGTCAACAGGTCTCTAGTTTTCTAATGTGGTTTCTTTTCACACTACTGATTCTCCCTCCCTCACACTCCTCCCTTTCCCCTCTCTCTCTCCCTCACTTCCCTTCGTCTCCCTCACCTCCCTCCCTCTCTAAGTTCCCCAATCCTCGCCGTCCCTGATCCCCCCAACTCTTCCCCACGTCCCTGCATCGTCTGACCGCGAACCCAGACATATACATCAGCAGGGTATGCCCGGAGCGATGGTGTTCCTTCTCACCTCGCTAAAACATCCACTATCACCCCCTACCACGCTGCCTTCACTCACTCCTACTTTATTCCTCACCACAAATACTCTCACGATACAATTTACTCACAAAATCACTCCCAGTACCATTTTCCTCCTCCCAACTCATAAAATCAATTCTTGGCCTTGATTTCTGGCCTTGAGTCTTGACCTTGATTCTTGACCTTGATTACTGGCCATGATTCTTGGCCATGATTCTTGACCTTGACCCTTGGCCTTGATTATTGACCTACCTGACTAAAAACACACCTAGAGCATCTCACGCGCGCACACACACACACACACACACACACACACACACACACACACACACACACACACACACACACACACACACACACACACACACACACACACACACACACACTTATATACGCAGTACATACAGAGAGAAAGAGAGAGATGGCCACTATGATACCAACAGTGACTATTTTCTTACCAAGCCGTCAAGTTATAAACAAATCCTAATTACCCACAATTAAAATAATACCAATACTAATCACCTACACAATGCTAATCACATTAATCACACATATTTGATACCCAGAAGGGCTTGTAAAATTATCTCCATTTTATAACTTTTCCTGAGCTAATGACGATATTAAATTCCGGAAAACTGCTTTGAAATGGCCTTATCATTGTATTTTTTTTTCTTTTCCTGATTTCCATACTACTAATGTTGGATAATCGTTGTGTAATTACCGGCATGTTTAGCTAATTATTTTTCTTATTTTCATGATCGTAAAATATAAAAATTTGGAATAAAACTTTGGAATGACTTTTTCTTTTAATAACTGTAATAGAGTAAAAAAATTTCGAGAGTCGTTTTGAAATTCCCTTCCTTAATGAGCCGCGTTCTAATCGTCAGCTCCTTGTGTTTCTCCTGGGAGCCTTGGTAGTCAGAGAAAGCTGTGGACATAACGCGCTACGGTTCGAATCCAAGAGGTGGCTAGGGGTCTATCTATCAGGTCGGGGGGTTATCTATTAAGTAAAATTCTGCCAAGGACGTAGGGTAGTGTCTTAAGTTTAAATGATCTGGACTATGGTTGCCTTCTACTACTACTACTACTACTACTACTACTACTACTACTACTACCACCACCACCGCTACTACTACTACTACTACTACCACCGCTACTACTACCACTACTACTACTGCTGCTACTACTACTACTACTACTACTACTATTATTATTATTATTATTATTATTATTATTATCATCATCATCATCATCACCACCACCACCACCACCAGCATTATTTTTGTATCACGCTAATGGCTGTAACACACACTTCAGAGAATGGTTTTATCATTATCCGAAGCATTATTCCCGCCAGTGTTAATGTCCATCATAAAGTTCATCAAGTCAGTCCCCGAGTCTAGCACCATACTTAGTCGCCTCCTCTGTAAACACACACACACACACACACACACACACACACACACACACACACACACAGCTGCTTGATGCTCCTCCTCTCTCTCTCTCCTCCTTATCGTTATTGTCGCCGTTATCAGCTTTATCATCATCATCATCATCATCATCATCAGTATTTTTATCGTCTTCGTCATTATCGTTACTGTCGTCGTTCTTATCGTCATTATCATCAGTGTCATTATCAGCACCATCGTTAGTGTCAACATCATCATAATCGTCCATCTTCAACCATCATTATCATCATCATCATCATCATCACCATCACCATCATCATCATCACCACCATCACCAGTTCCAATCATCATCATCATTATCATCCTGTCGCCACTCGTTCTATTACACAGAATTACGAAAAGGAAAACCACAATGTTGATACAGTAAATATGAACATGATTTACACATTACACCTACGAGCCAATAAAAAGAGAAGAAAAAAAAGAATCGCCTTGTACACGTCTGACAAAAAATAATCAGATGGATATTTTTCATTTTCCGCTTCCTGCCCGCTTTTTTTTTTTTTTTTTTTAATGCAAGAAAGAAGGAACCAAAGAACAGAAGCCCACAAAGATTGTCCCATCCAAGAAAAAAAAAAAATGATAACAGAGCCAAAATCAAGATCCGTTCATTTGGAGATGCCTGGACACACTGCGTTTAAAACACTGGAGGTCATAGGCAGGAGGAGATACAGACGCTGGTAATTGACAAAATCACTGTATTCCCCTAAAGACTTTTCATTCAAGTCGATTACACTTTCTGATTCATTCTTTCCATGAGTTTTTTTTTAAATACTGTATGCTATTTTTTTTTTCCCTGTTAGTTTCGACTGGAGGGCTTTCATGGACAGGGCGAGTCTTCCTCTACTGTATCTTTATTCATATAATTATTCTTCACATAATTTTTTACCCCATTACCCTAATATCATGGTCTCAAATCCTTTACCTTCATCGTTCAATCTTTTTACCTGCTCTCAAACAGCTACACAGGTAATTCCACTCCCTCCCACTCCCTCTCCCACTCATCCTCCCACTCATTCTCCCACTCCCTCTTCAACTCGTCCTCCCACTCCCTCTCCCACTCCCTCTTCAACTCGTCCTCCCACTCCCTCTCCCACTCATCCTTCCACTCCCTCTCCCATTCATCCTTCCACTCCCTCTCCCACTCATCCTCCCACCCACCACACTCCCCCTCACCCTCCCTGCCACACCTATAACCACATTCCCCCCAACCTTCACCCACTAACCACTTCATTTTTTCCTACCACCCCACCCACCTCCTTGATCTTACACCGTCATGCAATCCCCCCCCTACCATCTCCCCCCCCACCCCTCTCTCTCTCTCTCTCTCTCTCTCTCTCTCTCTCTCCCCTTCCCTTCTCCTCTCACCCCATCATCATCATCATCATCATCATCCATTATTATTTTACTAAGCAGACTCAGTTTATTTTATTTCTTTTTCCTCCACAGTGACCTTCCACAGTAATTCCACCTCCCTCCCCCTTTCCCCCACCTCTATCCCCCTCCCCTCTCCCCTTCCCCGTCTCCTCTCCCCCTCCCTAAGCCATCCTTCCCCTCCCCATTAAATTTCCACTTACCACCTTTATTTCGCCCCCTACTTCCCTCCAACATGATTTTCAACAGTCATGCGATACCTCCATCCCCTCTTCTTCCCCCTCCCTCTCTCCCTCTTCCATCTCTCCCCCTCCCTCCTTCATTCTTCCATCTCTCCCCCTCCCCCTCCCTCCCTCCCTCTTCCATCTCTCCCCCTCCCTCCCTCCTTCTTCAATCTCCCCCTCCCTCTCCCCCTTATTCATATACTAACCACATCCATTTTTTTTCCAACATATTACCTCTCACATATTCCACCGTCATGGAACCCTCCCCCCCGTCCTTCCCCCTTTCTCCCCATCCCCTTCCTCCTTTCCCTCTTCCCTCCCCCCTCCTCCTTTCCCATTCATCTTCCATTAACCACATTCATTTTTTGCCCTATTTTCTACAACCTGATCTCCCTCCGTCATGCAATCCCCTCTTCCCCTTCCCCTCCAGTTCCCTTTTACCTCCATCCCCTTTCCCCTCCTCCTTCCTCTTGCCTCCATCCCCCTTCCCTCTTTCCCTCTCTTCACCCCCTCCTTCTTCTTTCGTCTAATCATTTTTATTTTTTCTCCTACTTGCCACTACCTCATCTTTCACAGTCATGCAATGCCCCCCTCTCTTATCCCCCCTCCTTCCCCTTCCTCCCCTTCCCCTTCCCCTCACCCTCAGTTCCCCATTATTAAATTACTAGGCTAACCACCCCAATTATCCTGCTTTATCAACCTCCATTCTTCTCCTTGATCACCCACCCATGTTATGCAAGCCTCCTCATGCCTTTCTCTCTCTCTCTCTCTCTCTCTCTCTCTCTCTCTCTCCCGGACCGACTGCAGGCGTGATGTCAGACCAGTGGCGCATGAATCAACCCCACCACATTCCACAGACCGCCTCTTGCCTGGGTGGGGCTGGACGCACACACACACACACACACACACACACACCTTCCAAGAGCACGGGAGAAAGAAGAGAGAAGAGAGAGAGAAGGAGGAGAGAGAGCAGGGGGACAACTAGAGGGAAGTGGGACAGAAGGAGAGAAGAAGGAGAGATGGCGGTGAGAGAAGAGGGAGAGAGAAGAGAGGGAGAAAGAGAAGACTGAAGAGAGAGAGATGGAGGAGAGAGAAGAGGAAGTAAAGGAGGAGAAAGAAGTGGGAGAAGAAGGACAGAGAAGAGGGAGAGATGTATAGACGGTTGAGGAGAGAACGGGAGAGAGAGAGAGGAGAAGGAAGAGAGATGATGGAGGGGAGAGGAGAGCAGGGAAGACGAAAGGACAAGGAATAATGGAGAGGAGGTGAAGAAGGCGTGAAGAAATAACGCAAACGGGAAGAAAAATTAAGGTGGAAATGGCAATAAGAAGGAAGAAGGAGGAGGGTTGCAAGGAGAGGAGGGAAGGGAAGAGGGAAGAAGGAAGGAAGGAAGGAACGATGAGAGGAGAGGGAGAGGAAAAAGGTACAGAGGAAGAAAGTCGGGATGAAAAATAAGATGGGGGGGATGGTAAAAGGAAGGAAGAAATAGGAGGGCTGAGAGGCGAGAAAGGAAGAGGGATGAGGGAAGGAAGGAACGATGAAAAGAGACGGGGAGGAAAATGGTGTCTTCCGGAGTAACAGTACTGGCTAGGGAGATCTGACTAACATGAGTAAGGACGAAAAGAGAGGAGGAGGAAGAAGGGAGAGTGGAAGGAAAGAGAGAGGAGAAAGAAGGAAAACGGAAGGGAGAAGCGAGTAGGTAAGGAGAGGTGGAAGGAAAGAAGGGAGAGGAGATAGAAGGGAAACAGGAAGGAAGGAAAGGGAAGAGAAAGAAGACAAATAGGAAGAGAGAAGTGGGTAGGGAGGGAGAGGTGGAAGGAAAGAAGAAAGAAGAGAAAGAAGGGAAACAGGAGGGGAGGAAGTGAGTAGGGAGAGATTGACGGAAAGAAGGGAAACAGGAAGGAAGAAGTGAGTAGGGAAGGAGAGGCAATGAAGAAGGAAAAACAGTTAAGGAAGAAAAGGAAGAAGGGGAAGAAAGAAGAGCCGGAAGACACTGACGACTGAAAAGGAGGTGAGGAGGGAGATAAAAAGTAAGGGGAAAGAAAAGAAAAGAAAAAGAACACTGAGAAGGGAGGAGGAAAACAATAAAGGTGAGAGAGAGAGATGGAGAAGGCCAAAAAAAGAAAAAAAAATCGTAAAAGAAGACATGTAGGAAAAATGCAGACGTGGGGGAAGTACCGGAGTAGAGGAGACGGAGACAAGTATGAAGTAGGGAGGATTTGGGGGAAAAGGGAGGAGGAAGAGAAAATAAATGGAATAATAAACGTGGAAGAAAATAAAATTAAAGGTAAGAAGTGGTTCTGAGAGAAGACGGACGAGAAGAAATAAAAGGTAAGAGAAGAAACTCACTAAGAACAAGAGAAGAAAGAGGATAGTGTTGTTGTAGGAGGAGGAGGAGGAGGAGAACCGAAACCAAAACAGAGAGAGAGAGAGAGAACCAAAAAAAGAAGAAGAAAGCTTGAGTAAGCGACCAAGAACCACAAGAACAAAGAAAGGAAGCGACAAGAGAAAGATAAATATAAGGTCAGACGTAGCTGATGTGGCAAAAATACACACAGATGAAGATCCATGCGACAAAGCAACATAAAGACAGACAAAGCGAAAAAAAACAGAGCAAAAGAAGGATACGACAAATACAGACAAAAGGATCGGCAAAAAACACTCAGGCAAATACAGACGTGGCAAAGAAACATAAAGGTAAAGACAGAAGGAGGAATAAAAACACACACACACAGCCAAAGATGAGATACGACAAAGAAAAAATATATATAAATGCAGCAACCACACACACACACACACACACACACACACACACACGAGGAGAGAGAGACAGCGAAGGGGAGATGACATATTAAACGACCCGACGACACCACTGGAGCGACATAAATTGATCCGAGACGACGACAGGAACGAGAGGAAGTGACTGCACGACGGGGGGGGGGAAAAAAAAAAAAAAAAAAAAAAAAACAGCCGCTTCACTTCCATGTGGCGTGGGCAGAGGCATGATGATGATGATGATGATGATGATGATGATGATGATGAAGTACAACCCAGGTCAAATAGAATCGTCTCGTGAAGGCATGAGTAATTAATAAATATCGCTGTAAGAGTGATCATTATTTTTTTATCTTGTCAATCATAAATGTCTTTTGGCTGAAACGAAAGAAGAAAAAAATAAAGGTGAAAATGCAGATGGTGGAAAAAAAAAAAAAAGAATCAGCGCCAACAAAAAAAGAAAACAGGTGAGGGAAAAAAACAGGTGAGACAAATCGTAAATAAATCAATAAAAACATAAATAAATAAATAAGGCGTACTGATAGCAGGGCCTCACGTATTTTCACTCTGGGTGCGTGAGAGAGAGACGCCTTCCCGTGGTAGCACACATAAAAACTGGCGGATGCACTGCCCGGTTATACAGATGTCCCTCAACCCTCTCCCTATTCCCCGAAAGGAGGATGGCGTGGGCTGCAGGAGTAAGGGCAACATCAGCCAGCAGTCCATTGGGTTCATGTTTCAGATGAACGTGAGTCTACAACCACTTCTACTGCTATACTCTGATACCGGACTGACGACTCTATGCACAGAACACACACACACACACACACACACACACACACACACACACACACACACACACACACACACACACACACACTCTCTCTCTCTCTCTCTCTCTCTCTCTCTCTCTCTCTCTCACCTGCTTGTAATAACGACGACAAGCCCTCAGTCATCACCTGTCATACGCTAATACCAAGCTGACACGAACACAAGGAGAAAGACGTTATTACCACCCCGAAGCGTGTGTACCGCTGTCTATCCTTCAGTGCCTCGTGATTGGACGCTGTTGTCATAAAGGGGGTAATGAAACTGGAGTAGGGATGGGCGTAATACAGCCAGGAGAGTGAGAGAGAAAAGAGAAGATATAAAGCTAAGAGGGAGGGGAAAAAAAGGCGATAAAGCCACGAGAGGGAGGAAAAAGTTAAAATGTCAAGAGGGGGGGAGGAAGGGTGATAAAGTTGAGTCCAGCATAAAAAAGGGATGGAGGATGATGCACGGGAAATAAAAAGAGAGAAAAACAAACGATATAAAAACAAAAACACGATAAAGAGATAGTAAAAACGCGATAAAGCGAAAATAAAAACACGAGATCACAAGGGATAGTAAAAAAAACGTGGATGTTGTCATTTCAGTTCCCGTCCAGAACATGCAAGATTTTTACGACTTAGGTTTTGAATTCCTAAGTATGATTTTACTCTGGTGATAAATGAACGTCTTAACCTATTTTTGGAAGCGAAATTATGCCTCTAAAAAATAAAATAGACTGTAGCCCAAAACAAAATCCGAAATGATCCCACGCGTCATCTGCTCTTTAAAATGGCAATGAAACTCTAGTCGAAACAGAAGCAACAACACCTACTTAGCGGGAGGCGAGGTAAGATTAGCCGGGTCATAAAAGTGGAAGTGTGTTTCTGTTGTGATGCGAAACGACGAGGTACAAGACAACGACCAAGGCAGGGCAGGGGGTGATTCTTAACGACAGGGCGACGACAAGCGATATCGTTCGTGATAACTGATAAAGGTTGGACAGTAAAAAAAAAAGTACAAAGATTACATGTGTGAGTAAATAATATAAAACTGACAACGACGTAGGTACTGACAGCCTTAGTAACACGAAGACATGGCACTGTACGGCCGATATGAAATGAAGTTATTCGTACGGTGGCAATGAAAAGAAATATCTAATCTGGACGGCCCAAAGGGAAGAGAAGGGTGGGAAACATGACACGACGGAGAAAGAGAACGACGAGGGTGTTTAGATGAACCTAGGCGACAGAAAGACGACACGACAAACGAGAATGCTGGAGCGATGAGTGAAATATCAAGGTCATTCACAAAGGAGCAAAAAGTGAGTGACAAATGAGAGTGAACGAAACGACAGAATTAAGCTGGTGCATGATACAGGACGAAGGATTTACAGGACACAGAAAATATGCTTGTTGGTTTGATGAATGACAAAACAAGGAGGAGAAAAGGAAGATCTGCAGAGTGATGAAAATAATAAAGTTTAGGAGTATATATAAAAAAAAAAAAAGTAAAAAGGCAGGTGCATGAGAGAAAACGAGGAAATAGTACAGGAAATAAAATGTCGTGGATGTGACGCTCCTAAACGACAGGACGACAAGATAAAATGGCAAAAGGGACGCGAGAAGAAAGTTGGAGGGAGAGTGTAAAAACGAGACACATAACAGGAAACGACAAACAGGGTCCATGATTCCTTGATGATGTAAATGCATGTAGCAAAAACGACGTGATTGCAGCCTTCCGAAACGACGAGATGGAGGGGTTAACTAGATGAAGGTGGGGAGAGAAAAAGCGGAGGGAAGGAGGGAATGTGCGAAGGAGGGAGAAGGGGGAGAGGAGGAGGAGGAGGGATGTATGTGTGGGCGAGGTGGAGGAGAAGAGGTGGGACGGAAGAAAGGGCAATGTGGTAAGGGAAGGAAGGAAGGAAAAAGGAGAAATACGGGAAAGGGAGACAGTGGAAGGGGGAGAAGCCATAGGGAGAATACGCCGTAGAAAGGGAGAGGGTGACACATGGAAAAGCTAGGGTAGGTATATAGGGAGGTGCATGTAGAGAGAGTGATATGGGGAGGCGGGGGGAGGGGAAGGTGTGAGGGAGGAGGAAGAGACATGTGAAGATGAAACGTGAAGAACGTGGGAGAGGGAGGGAGGAGAAAGGGTGGGGGGAGAAGGAGGGAGGCAGGAGAAGGGAGTGAGAAAAGGAAAGGGAGGGGAAAGGGGGAGAAGAGGAGCGGGAGGACAGAAAAGGGGGGATGGGTATGTCGGGAGGGGGGAGTGGTAGTCGTGACAGACGGCCCAAGACGCTGTTTATCTCGTCAAGGGGAGAGAGAGAGAGAGAGAGAGAGAGAGAGAGAGAGAGAGAGAGAGAGAGAGAGAGAGAGAGAGAGAGAGAGAGAGAGAGAGAGAGGGAGAGAGAGAGAGAGAGAATGTGTGAAATACAAACTGGGAGTGGGAAAACAGAGAAGGAAAAAGAATGAGAGGAGGGGAAGCGATAAAGAAAAGCTCAGGGGAACCGAAACAGGAAACAAGAGGAAGGGGAGAGAGAGAGAGAGAGAGAGAGAGAGAGAGAGAGAGAGAGAGAGAGAGAGAGAGAGAGACTAAAAATACACAGAGAAGGGGAGAAAATGGTAGATGAGAAGAGAAGAAAGGTGTTGAGACGGTGAAGGAGATGAAGGGAGGAGGGAGACGGAAAAAAGAGAAGAGTGAAGAGAAGAAGTGGAAAGAGGACAAGAAAAGAGAAAAGGGGAGAGAGAGAGGAGGAAAGGAGAGGAAGAACAAGAGAAAGGAACAATGGTAAGGAAAGACGCAAGAAAGTAAGAAAACAAAGAAAAGAGATGAAAAGAATAAAGAAGAGGAGAAAATAAGAAGGGAAGAGGAGCGAACCCGGGGCATTGAAGGAAGCGGAACGGAGGGTAAAAAAATAAAAGGAAGGAGAGAGGGGAGCAGATGGGGATAAGAGAGAAGAGAAAGATGGAGGAAAAAGGAGAAGATAAAGATACAGGATGAAGGGAGAAGAGAAAGATGGGAGGAAGAAAAGAAGAGAAAGATAGGGGAAAAAGAGAGAAGAGAAAGATAGGGGAAAAAGAGAGAAGAGAAAGGTAGGGGAAAAAGAGAGAAGAGAAAGGTAGGGGAAAAAGAGAGAAGAGAAAGGTAGGGGAAGAAGAGAGAAGAGAAAGATAGGGGAAAAAGAGAGAAGAGAAAGGTAGGGGAAAAAGAGAGAAGAGAAAGGTAGGGGAAAAAGAGAGAAGAGAAAGGTAGGGGAAAAAGAGAGAAGAGAAAGGTAGGGGAAAAAGAGAGAAGAGAAAGGTAGGGGAAAAAGAGAGAAGAGAAAGGTAGGGGAAAAAGAGAGAAGAGAAAGGTAGGGGAAAAAGAGAGAAGAGAAAGGTAGGGGAAGAAGAGAGAAGAGAAAGGTAGGGGAAAAAGAGAGAAGAGAAAGGTAGGGGAAAAAGAGAGAAGAGAAAGGTAGGGGAAGAAGAGAGAAGAGAAAGGTAGGGGAAAAAGAGAGAAGAGAAAGGTAGGGGAAGAAGAGAGAAGAGGTGAAGAAGGAGAAAGAAAAAAAAGAGGAAAAAAAACAAAGGCGAAAAAGGGAACAGAGAGGAATGGATGCAAACAGAGAGGAGAGGGGAGGAGAGAAGAGTGAGAAAAAGAGAAGTGAGAAAAGGCAGTAAACACCAAGAGAGAAGAGAAGAGGGGAGGGAAAGAGAGCAGAGGAGGGGAAGAGGAAGAGAGAGGGTGAGGGTGAGGGTGAAAGAATTATAATTGAACAAAGCGATAGGAATAACAGGAGCCAAGGGAATACAAGAGAGATAACGATGATGAGAGAGAGAGAGAGAGAGAGAGAGAGAGAGAGAGAGAGAGAGAGACCAAACAATTGTAGCAACCACTAAAAAATACGCACCCTCTCTTTCTCTCTCTCTCTCTCTGCCATTCGTGTCGGGTTTAGATAGTACCTAACACCTTTTCCTAAGCGATTTATTCCATACAATCCCCTCTGGATCCTCATATAGGCTACTGAAGCAAACTGCGGGGATATTAAAAGGAAATAAATAGCATCTAGGAGAGTGGTGTCAAACAGGTGGCCCGCGGGGACTTAGTAGTCTGTGTTAAAGGAAGCAAAACAAGAAGACAGGAAGAGAGGACAAAGGGATGAGAAACAAATACAAAGGAAAGCGTAGAGCGACAGACCTATCTGTTTCTTCGAGGAGGCTGTGTTGAGGGAGAGAGAGAGAGAGAGAGAGAGAGAGAGAGAGAGAGAGAGAGAGAGAGAGAGAGAGAGAGAGAGAGAGAGAGAGAGAGAGAGAGTTAGGTAGCTTTGCAGACCTCTTAATATTTACAAAAAGACTTACTTTCTAATTACAGAAGCTTAAGAACCACAGTTTAATAAGAGGATAGCAAAGAGAGAGAGAGAGAGAATAACGGAAAATCCCATCAAATTTGTCACATGATCAAATGAACAAATGTTACAGCAGAGTTGGGAAATATTTACTGATATTTTGATTGAAAAAAATACCATTGGAATAATTTATTGGTGAAAAAATGTCACGAAACTTTTATTTACGTATTATCAACATCCTGAAACTGAAGCCGATGCCACTGCAAGGGTTGGAAGGCGTACCGAACCTCTCCGAACGTTTGAATTTGAAACCACTGATCTAGGACAATGCTAAGGCGTAATATATATATATAAAAAAATGAAGAAAAAAATGAATCCGTCAAGAAAATAATTAAATAAATCGCTAAGGAAGAGGTGTGACGAAGGCCCTGTTTCGAACCCTCGTAGTGAAGCGGTTAATGAGATGCTTCATGAATCAGTTTATGAGGAAGCCCCGTAATAAGAGCGTCCTAGCAGCGGCTGATTAATTACACACGCTCTCTCTCTCTCTCTCTCTCTCTCTCTCTCTCTCATTTCATCATTTCCTGATCATCCTGCTCTCCTCTTTCATTTTCTTTTATACATTTTTCTTTCCTTCAATTTCTCTTCCTCCTCCTCCTCTAATTCTAATTTTTCGTTTCCTCCTTTAATTTGCCCCTTCCTCTTCCTTCGCCAACTCCTTCTTCTTCTTCTCTTTCACTTCTTCTATCACTTCTCCTCCTCCTCCTCCTCCTCCTCGTTATTATTGTTGTTGTTGTTGTTGTTCTTCTTCTTCTGCTTCTTCTTCTACTTCTTCTTCTTCTTTTTCTTCTTCTTCTTCCTCTTCATCTTCTGCCACTTCCTCCTCCTAATTGGCCTGCCTCTAATGACCCTCTTAATTCACTTACTTATGCACGAGGGAATCACTCCAAGCAATTCCTTCCTCTTAAGTCTGTTTTATTTTCTCGACTTTGTTATTTCTTAGTCCACCACTTCAGTACGAGGAGTCTGGTGGCATCATAAAAAAATAAAAGTGAAATATGTTGAGCTGAGTGAGATAAAGGCAGGGTGAGAGTGAGATAGATGTGGGTAAAGCTGGGGTAGGCAGGGTGAGGCGGAGTGACAATGAGGGTGAAGCTTAGGCAGGGTAGGCAGGCAGTTAAAGTGGTGAGGCTTAGGCCGGGTGAGGCAGGCAGTTAAAATGGCGAGGCTTAGGCAGGGTAAGACAGACAGTGATAATGGTGGTGAGGCTTAGGCAGGGTAAGGCAGACAATAAAAATGGTGATGAGGCTTAGGCAGGGTGAGGCAGACAGTGAAAATGGTGGTGAGGCTTAGGCAGGGTGAGGCAGACAGTGAAAATGGTCGTGAGGCTTAGGCAGGGTGAGGCAAACAGTGACAAGGGGGGGTAGGCTTAGCAGGGTGAGGCAGGCAGTGACATTGGTGGTGAGGAAAGGGAAGGCAGAAGCAGGATGAGGAAAAGTTGAGGCAGGGTGAGACACAGAGAGGCAGAAGAAAGTCGCAATACAGACACGCACAGTCACAAAAGACGCGACGGAGAGGGGGTGAGGCAGAGAAATGACGATGATGGTAATGAGAGAGAGAGAGAGAGAGAGAGAGAGAGAGAGAGAGAGAATATAACCACTTAATACTATCCAACTATTATCCCTTCTACCAAGTGCCTTTCTGGTTAGTAGTTAATGTTAGTGTACAAAACATACCTATAAGCCGTATTATTTAATTTCCACGTACTAAATTAAACGCAATATTTTCCCTTTGCAGGTGAGTTGGTGTCGTGAGAGAGAGAAATCAGGAAATACTAAGCTGACTTCCCACACCTGTAAAACGGTAAGGTGGGATTGTTTATCATCATCATCATCATCATCATTATTACTAGTACTATTAACAGTCAACACTTCCATATTTTCATCATCATCATCATCATCATTACCGTTACTCTTAAGCCAACTCCTCCATATTTTCATCACCATCATCATCATCATCATCATCATCATCTTCTCAGCCTTTTCTATTAACCCTTTAGTGGCCAGAGCCGTCCACAGAGAACGATACTAGGTAGTTCTGAGTGTTAATAACCCTAATGTTTAGACCTATTACCGTTGCTACTATTAGCCTGTAGGCGAAGGGTGGTACGCTGAGTATCCCACGCGCAATCTCTCGTACGGCAACGCTTAGCAGTAATGGGTTAAAATATCGTTTGAATTTTCCATCTCCCATTAATTTAGTGACCCAGTGAATTTTCAATACTCCTTTCACCTTCACTTGGCCCAGATTTTCGCCCTTTTGCAGCTTATTTCACGCATCTCAATGGCAGAAAAAGACAGTTTAATGGTTCTACATCCCTTCCATGGCGCTTCTTCGTGACCAGCATCAAAATCTAGTGTTAATCTCTTACTACAACTCAGCTTTCAACGTGGAGAGACTGTAATTTGAGGCCAAGTTAGAGTAAAAGGAGTCTAGTCCCCCACTTGTAAACTTTTTTTTTTTCCCCTTCACTGAGTCCAACTGGCATCCAAACGACCCTTAGTGACCAAAACCTTAACAACAGAACCATCTTTGACTTGGCACTTCAATGGTCCTGATAAGACATCTTCTCTTTCTTCTACTCTCCCTCTCTCTTCTGCTTTCTCTCTTTCTCCTACGCCTCTCTCTTTCTCTTCTGTCTCAATCATGCTCTCTCTCTCCCATCCTCTTTCACATTCCTCTCTCTCATCAATCTTCCCTTTCCTCTCACTCCCTCTTGTCACTCGTCCCCCGTTTTTCATCTCCCCCTCTCTCTCATCTCTTCACCCCAACCTCTCTCCCTCTTCTCCCCCTTCCCCTTCCCCTTCCCCTTCCAACCCAACCCTCTCCCGTGGCAAACGATGGAAGGCTGAGTTTAGGGATCCTGTTCTTTATTGCGCTGTCCTTCTTCATTCTCACGACCACCTTGGATCACCTGTAGTAATGGCCATTAAATAGGAAGAGAGGAGAGGAGAGGAGAGAAGAGAAGCGTGAAGAAGAGAAGAGAAGAGGAGAGGAGAGGAGAGGAAAGAAAAGAGAAAAGAAAGAAAGGGAAGAGAGAAGACGAGAAGCAGGGAGAGGAGAGAAGAGGAGAGAAGGGAAGACACGCAAACTGAAGAGATATAAACAGAACAGGAACAGAACAGAAAAGCAAGTCTCTCCTCAACAACATATAACCATCAAGCAACAGCATGAATAAAACAAACACATAAAACAAACAAACAATCACGGGGTTAATGTATTTCTGGCACCAAGTCTCGAATCCCGCCGTGCTCTCTCCCTTATCAGGCTTATCTCTCCACCTTCGCTATCGTAAATTGGACGCACAAAATGGCCAGAAGAGATAATTATGTGTGTGTGTGTGTGTGTGTGTGTGTGTGTGTGTGTGTGTGTGTATCTTGTTACCTTTATACAATTTTAATACAGCTTAGGTACCATGTCTAGGACGGAAGGTGTTTATGAAGGCTAATCTAACCCCCAGAAACACACACACACACACACACACACACACACACACACACACACACACTCAACCTCCATGACAGGGTTCACTGTGGATTGAAATAAGACTGAAGATAAACTAAGTCGACCTCATATGACCCTGACCTTTGACCTCTTGACCTTGCTGACCTACTCAGGTTTTTGTCCCTTCATACTGTATCACTGACAAAAGTTTGGCTGAAATCCGTTGACGGGTTCAGGAGCTATCTTGCCCACAAGAATAAATTAAGTCGACCCCATATGACCTTGACTTTTGGCCTCTTGACCTAGCTGACCTGATCAATTTATCACCTCTTCACACTGCTTCACTGACAAAAGTTTGGTGGAAATCTGCCAATGGGTTCTAGAGATATCGCGGTTACGGATGCACGGACCCACGCACGCACGGACAGACGAATCAATGCCTCCTCCACCATAATATCATACTGAAGGTTCCAAATTAAAACAGAGGAGAAAAATAAATGGTACCAAAAATAAAACATAAGGGCGTCATTTGGGTTCGTGTTTTCAGGCACCGAGTTTCGAATCCCTTATCAGGTTTATCTCACGACCTTCGCCCTAATAAACCGGAACGCGTAAAAAACAGGAAGATTCATTAGTTGTGTCCGTATTTTTTAGTGACGGTCGGGTGGCGCTCAGACGGTACAGTATTTTGTTCGTTAGTAAAAATAAATAAATAAGTAAATAAAGGGGGATGTGGAGTGATGGTTTGTGTGTATTTTAAATAAGGTGGGTTTATTATTATTATTATTATTATTGTCGATGGTGATTGCTGTTATGACTACCATCAGTACTATCATGCTATCATCACCTATTATCATTATGGTCAATGTTAACTTTCAATATATTCATACATACAATCATCATCATCACTATTATTATTACTACTACATTATTACAACTTTCCAAAGGCTTAGAAACACACACACACACACACACACACACACACACACACACACACACACACACACACACACACACACACACACACACACACACATCCTACAACCAACTTATCCCACGCTTACCAGGAAGCACATTTACATACTTATATTCAGCAGAGAAGGAAAATTTACAACCACTGCCACTGCCCCCGTGTTTACATTTACTGCCACCTGCTTACCCATAATCCACAGTCGACTGGACACTTGGGGACATCACTGGGCCTCCATTAACCTCCCCCTGTGACTCGCGGTGGCACAAGCAATTAATATTTAATTGTATTTCAGGACATCCCACGCCTCACTTGTTGCGAATTAATTGGACACACACACACACACACACACATGCACACACAAATCTTACCATCAAATAATCTCTCTCTCTCTCTCTCTCTCGCACCACTGCTTACATGACGCCCACGCCCTCCTTAATTCCTTCACTCACGCCAACAAAGTTTTTCGACAGAGTGGTGTAAATTGGGTTAAGGTTCCAGCACTCCCGGCAGCACTTGTGAGAGCACTTTAATGACAGCCTCTCTCTCTCTCTCTCTCTCTCTCTCTCTCTCTCTCTCTCTTTCTCTCTCTCTCTCTCTCGTATCTCCTCCACACAGTTCCACACTCTCCCACTCGCTCCCACTCCCTTCCCCCTCTCTCTCCCTCCCACACACACTCCCTAACACGACCCAAGTGCTTTCCTCGGAGATCTGATGCAATCCATTTTTACAACCTCCCGTTAAACACACACACACACACACACACACACACACACACACACACACACACACACACACACACACAAACCATTAAACAGACAATATTATGTAACAAGAAAAACGGGCCTGTTACTGTTTGCCTTCCTTTGAACTCCTTTGTACTCTTGTTGCCACTCACTCCCCCGTTTCACCTCCCTCCATCATAACACCGTTCTCTCTCTCTCTCTCTCTCTCTCTCTCTCTCTCTCTCTCTCTCTCTCTCTCTCTCTCTCTCTTTTAATCCAGCTAGTGGGAAAGTAGACTAGTTCTAATGGACCCTCTCAGTGGGCAATGAGGCTGGAAGGGGTCATCTCTCTCTCTCTCTCTCTCTCTCAAAAATACACAAACAAATAAATAAACATGGGCACAGACCCTCTATGCTGGCACCGGATATTGCCTTTGGGGTATAATGCATGTCCTTGAATGTTATTTCCTCTCTCTCTCTCTCTCTCCCTCTGTGTGTGAGAGAGAGAGAGAGAGAGAGAGAGAGAGAGAGAGAGAGAGAGAGAGAGAGAGAGAGAGAGAGAGAGAGAGAGAGAGAGAGAGAGAGAGACTTGTTTGTAGTCTTGTATGAAGGTGTTTTGTACGCTTTTACTCCGCTTTCATTTCCTCTCTAATTCTCACTCTATTTCAACGTCCTAATTATGTATGTCCTAATTATGTTGTCCTCATTATACTGTACATGTCCTAAATATATGTCCTAAATTGTCCTAATTATTCATGTCCTGATTATGTCTGGCCTAATTATACACTTGACCTTGTTATGTCCTAATTATACGTCCTAATTGTGTCCTAATTATACATGTCCTAATTGTCTGCCCTAATTATACATGTCCTTATTATATGTCTATCTGTCTATACTGTCCATACATCTTAGTCCATCAACCTGTCACGAGTCTACTGTATATTTATCTATCTGTCTATCTCGCCCACAGTCATTCTATCTACCTATCTTCTAATTATCTATTTCGCTCGGTCATTCTTTATATCTCTGTGTCTGTTTATTTATCTATCTATCTCTATGCCTATCTATCTATCACCTACCCATCCCCCTATCTTCCTATCTGTCTATCTATAAATCTATCCCCCCAAATATTCTTTCCTACACAAAGATTTTAATCTGTATGTCTACCAATTTTTCATCTCGCATACCACCTCTCTCTCTCTCTCTCTCTCTCTCTCTCTCTCTCTCTCTCTCTCGTCGAACTCTTGATGGATGAAGACGGAGTGACCGACAACCATAATGCACCCCTCTCTCTCTCTCTCTCTCTCTCTCTCTCTCTCACACACACACACACACACACACACACACACACACACACACACACACATTCGTACGACTTTCCATAAAACAGAACAAGACACAAACAAGACGACGACGAAAACAGGATCACGTAAAACAACCCACAAAAACCAAATCACAAAAAAAAAAAACTTCTCAGATTACTATAAAGAAAAAAAAAAATCACACCAAGCAACCAGGCACCACCATTTGGTTTTAAAATTTTAAATTAAACATCACCTTTGCCTTCTAAAAGCAACCCTAACAACTTTTCTTAAGCGATTTACTTTATTAGACCCTACTGCCCTCTTCTGTTACACAAATCCTTCCATGTCGCCCTTCTCTGCAAAAAAATAACGTACAGAAGATATTAACCAGATATATCGAAAAATAAATCGCTAAGGATAAGGTGTTAGGGGACATCGTTAAGCGAGAATGATAAGTACACCCATCAATTATTCTCAAGGCCTTCGTCCGCTGCATATACAAGCTTAGCAATGCAGTACTAACGAAGGCAATACAGGGCTACTTACTCGCTTCTTATTACTGTCTTTATAAATATCTAAGATGCATGTGGTATTGAATCTAGAGCCATTGCATTATCTCCTAATTGGACAACTTGGATCAGATAATTGCTTTTGATTGATAAATGATTGTCTGATGTTTTTTTAAATTGCTCTTGTTCTTATTAATGACTGGCTTAAGGAATGTAAATTGTTTCTTAATATCACAGTTATTGACAGGAAAAAATGTAGAGTTAGGATTGTTGTTGTTGTTGTTGTTGTTGTTGTTGTGTGTGTGTGTGCGTGCGTGTGTGTGTGTGTGTGTGTGTGTGTGTGTGTGTGTGTGTGTGTGTGTGTGTGTGTGTGTGTGTGTGTGTGTGTGTGTGTGTGTGTGTGTGTGTGTGTGTGTGCGTGTGTGTGTGTGTGTGTGTGTGTGTGTGTGTGTGTGTGTGTGTGTGTGTGTGTGTGTGAGAGAGAGAGAGAGAGAGAGAGAGAGAGAGAGAGAGAGAGAGAATATCAGGTATGCATGGGAGTGAGCAAGGATAAGCGAAGGGCAGAATTAAAGCGAGCAGCATGCCTCTGAACCATGAATTGTGAGAAGAAGCCACGTCGATAGTGGTGCATGAGAGAGAGAGAGAGAGAGAGAGGTGCCATGCAGATAAAGGGAAGGACTGTGTACGACGGAGTGGCAAGAGTGGTGAGAGAGAACACGGTAACAGTATGCATGACTGTGTGTGTGTGTGTGTGTGTGTGTGTGTGTGTGTGTGTGTGTGTGTGTGTGTGTGTGTGTGTGTGTGTGTGTGTGTGTGCTGAATATGCATGGGAATTTGTATCGGCTGAATTTTGTGAAAGCGAGAAAGCGTTCTTTAAATTTTGAATGTTTGTTCAGGGTCAGACCAGGAGCTGTGTGTGTGAGAGGGGAGAGAGCTAGCTTACATCTGAGAGAGAGAGAGAGAGAGAGAGAGAGAGAGCAAAAACAAGAATACCTTTACACTCGTACCGTATACCAAACTATGATTTCTAAATAACAAAAGACACACACACACACACACACACACACACACACACACACACACACACACACACACACACACACACACACATTTCCTTAGTATACCATATTATATATATGTAAATACATATATACATGTATATATAGATAGATAGATAGATAGATAGATAGACGGACTGATAGATAGATAGATATATAGACAGATAGATAGACATATTCAATATTTAAACAGCAGACTTCAACATACTCGTAATCCTAAACCGTCCCCCTCAAAAAAATAAAAGTAACAAAAGAATTCGTCCAGCACCATTATACACCGTCTGCATGTCACTTCTTTCACTCAAATTCAACGCTAAATCGAGATAAATAATAATTCAGATTCTGCGGGTATTTTCCACAACATTTCTTCACAAACTCCAAAGCCAAGACTATCGTAACTCAAAAAATATCAGGCATTTTTATTTATATTTTTACACTAAGAATACAAAAAATACTGCCCGCATCCCACCATATTTCCAAAAAAATCAAAATCCAAAGAAAAGATAAATTCCAAACAGTACCTGTTTCCTAATATATATCCTCATAAATTTAAGAGAAGAGACAACCCTCCCCCCACCAAAAAAAAAAAAAAAAAAAAAAAATCCCCTTCTCATTATATATACTGTACACCTATCTGCCTCAAAACGAAAAAAAAAAAAAATCATGGACACACTCCATTACATTTCCTCATACATTCGATAATGCAAAATAAAACCTACAGAAAAATATCATCCTTCCCTCCACATATTTCCAACCAAAATCCAACTGCAAATAGAAAATAAGAAATAAAAATAAAATGCACCTGCCGCGTCGCTCAGGTATATATCTCTCAGGTGACCCAAAAATCTCATCTCAGTTTCATGTATTGGCTGCCTCTCATGCTGCTGAATTTACGCCAGTGTGATAGATTTTGTGGCGACTTCTGAAGAGGTGGGGGGAAAGGTGGGGAGCAGGGTGTGCGGAAGGGAGGGGTTGGGATGGGGATTTGATGGAGTGGGGATGAAGTGAGACAGGAGCAGGGTTAGGATGTTGTGGGGATGGATGTGGAGACGGGAGACGGGATAGATTTTGTGGCGTCTACGAGGAACTAAGATGAGTGGGGGTGGGATGGATGAGGGTGAGAAAAGAGAATATGATGAATTAGGAAGGGTGGGTGAAGGTAAGTGTGTGTGATGAGGTGGGAGACGGGGTGAAGAAGGTGGGTATGTGGGTAAGGGTGAGGTGGGTTGGGGTGAGCATTTGGGTGAGGGTGAGGTAGGGTGATGATGGCCAGGGTGGGGTGAAGGCTAGGGTGGAGATGAGGTCCTTCTGGTAAATCTCTCAGGTAAGCCACACATCTCATCTCGATTTCAGGTATTTCGGCCTCTGATGCTCCCAGAATTTACACCACTGCGATAAATGTGATGGACACTCCTGAGGAGGGGGCGAAGGGGTGTCGGTGCGGTGGGAAGGGGTAAGGGTGAGGACTGGGGTGACGCAGTGGGGTAGAGTGGAGTGAAGATGGTGTGATATAGTGGAGTGGAAATGGTGTGATGCAGTCGAGTGGCATGGAGTGGAGTGGAGTGGAGTGGAATGGAGATGGAGTGATATGATGGAGTGGAGTGAAGGGGTGTGTGTGTAAGGGTGAAGTGGGTCCTGGTTATGAGGATATGGTGAAGTGTGAGTAAGGATGGAGCAGGATGGTTTGGGATGGATCTAAGGGTGAGCTGGTAGGTGAGGGTGAGGTGCGGTGTGGGGTGGTGTTGTGATGTGGAAATAGGATCTGCTTCTTCGTAAAACTATTGAGGGCTGTGGGAATGTGATGGGGTAAAAACTGAGTCTGTGAAGGGGATGTGATGAGGTTGGAGTCAGACGGGAAATGGGATGGGAATGGGGATATAATGGGATGGGAAGCGACAGGGCAAGATAAGATGGGGTGGAATATGTTGAAATAGAATGAGAAACGATGGTGGTATATGACGGGGAAAGGATGGGGTGGGATGGAGTGGGACAGGGATGGGATGGGATTGGATTAGGCTGTGTGGGAGGGTCGGGTGAGGCTTGGGTGTGGTTTGGTCCTTCCTAAATCAAGTTAGATTCTCTTTCATCTTTGCTCTGTGTGTGTGTGTGTGTGTGTGTGTGTGTGTGTGTGTGTGTGTGTGTGTGTGTGTGTGTGTGTGTGTGTATCCTGGGGCGAGTGCTGACTGATGCAATTTCTTCAAAACACGAAAAAATACGAAACGCCACTTTCCTGTCTAGCGTACAACTGGTAGCCCATCCAGCTATCTATCTACCAACCTGTCTATCTACTTATCTATCTATCTATCTATCTATACAGCATATCCATCTACCTACCTCTCTATCTATCAATACAGCATCTATCTTACTATTTACATATCTATCAACCTTTTTATCTGTAAGTGTCCATCTATTTACATCTATTTACATTTATTTGTCTATTTCCATTACACACCATATCTATCTATCTGTCTGTCTCTGAATCAAGCAAGAGATGACTTCAAAAAAAAAAGATCTCTATGCATTTTTGTCCCTACTCAATAACGCTCAATCCTCACTCACCAGGAGAAACACACACACACACACACGCACACACACACACACACACACACACACACACACACACACACACACATTGAATCCCGAAACTAAACACCTTTAACGAAACTAAACACTGTGGAGTTTCAGTCAGGATTAATATAAAAGTCAAAGAAAACCCTTTTTTTTTTCTTTCCTTTTTTTTTTTTTATGAGGCTTTGGGTACTTCACATGTACGACTCCAAAATAAAAAAAAAGAGAGATTTATTTAAAGCCGTTCACGTCGGTTTGTTGATTTTCGTGTTAGTGGGGTCAGAAATTACCTAAATAAATGTTAATGAAATATACTAATAGGGATCCTGCTAAGACTAGGTGGGAAGGCAGGGGATAGGGAATGATGGGAAGGAGAGAAGAGTAATTGGATAGCAAAAACAGGAGAGAAGAGTGACGGGAAGGGAAAATGGGGAGAGAAGAAAGGAGGGAAGGGAAACAGGGGAGAGTACAAAGGAGTACAAAGGAAAGGAAAGCAAACAGCAACAGACCTTATGGTCCTTTCGAGGCTGTTTGGTACAGAGTAGACTATGACTACAAGATCTAACTCTGCATGCTGAAGGATAAGGATCGTAAAGCAAGAAGGCTCCCGCCGCCTCCAAACCCTCCAGCCAAAACTGGCAAGAAAAAGTGAGAAAAACCACCACGCAGCATGGAAAAACTGACATGGAAATTTCATAGGAAAGACTGAAAAGGAAAACTACATTCTGTAATACATTATCTATAAGCTACCAGTATGAATAACCTGAAAGAGAAAGTAGTAAAGTACAATGAGTAATCGAAAAAATAAATAACTAATGCATGTCGCTGTACGGGTACGTTGAGTTGACGGGGAGTCTGTGGACACAGTGTGGAAATTGCACAGTGCACAGAGTGGAGAGAAAAGAGGAGGGAAGGGAAACAGGGGAGAGAAGAGAGGAAGGAAGCGAAACAGAGAAGAGAAAACAGGAGGGAAGACAAAAATGGAGAAAAGAGGGGAAGGATGGGAGAAAGGGGAAGAGAAGACAGGAGGGAAGGGAAAATGGGGAGAGAAGAGAGGAGGGAAGGGAAAATGGGGAGAGAACAGAGGAGAGGAGGGAAGAGGGAGAAAATAAGAGGAAAGAAGAGAGGAAGGCGAAATACAGGAGGGGGAAGAGGAGGGAAACGCGAAGAATAAGGAAAGGGAAAAGAAAGGAAGGGGGGAAGACAGGAACAAGACATGGAGGAGGAGGGTGACAAAAATAGAGAAGAGAAGGAGGGAGAGGATGAGGAAAGAGGCGAAAATAAATGAAGAGAAGGAGAGGAGTGAGATGGGAAGGATATAAGAGAGAATAAAGGAAGATGGAGAGATAAAGAGAGGAGATGAGCAAGAGTAAAAAGGATATAAGAGGGAAGGAGAGAGAGAGAGAGAGAGAGAGAGAGAGAGAGAGAATGTATACCTCAGATTTCAAAACAGATCGGTAATGTTTCCAAAAATAAATCCCTTACTTCAAAACATACGAATATATATCATAAAAAAAACTATATATTTACAAAGTTCAAAATACACACAGAGTCCCGTCTCTAGTGTTTACATAGAGTCTAAACTATACATATAAAAAAAAATCAATGTTGAAAAAGCACACTCATCCTGTTTGCTCCCCCCCCCCAAAAAAAAAAGAATTATATCCCAATCAACTTGCAAAACAAACATCCATCATCCCGTGTTCAGTTTTGTGTTCAGAACCCCTCACATCATTCCAGTGTTCAAACTTTTACGGCCGGAGTGAACAAACTGGAGCCCCATATATCTGAACCCCTCCCAGTCGCTCCCCCACAATAAAACTAAATATATGGCGGCCTGGAATGGAATATAAATTTGTAGGTATAGCGGGGGATGGGATAAGGTTGTGTGTGTGTGTGTGTGTGTGTGTGTGTGTGTGTGTGTGTGTGTGTGTGTGTGTGTGTGTGTGTGTGTGTGTGTGTGTGTGTGTGTGTGTGTTCGCATTCATACATACACATTTATTTATCTTTCTATTTATTTACTTTATTTTTATTTATCTTTACTATTCATATACAAATTGCGTCCTCGGGCTGTAAGGTTTCCCAGGTGTAAATAAAATCGTCTGGCGTAAACACAGATAAATCCACCTGAGGCTTTCGGGTCAATTACCTGGGAAGGCACGTAATTAACCTAGCTAATTACACCCAAGCCAATCATTACGAAGAATAAAACACTTCACTGGCAAATCCTTAGGTCTGCAGTAGTACCCTTAATCAGTCATAAATCCCTGCTTAATGGAGATAAACCAGACGCTCACCTGTGGCTAATTAACAGGTAACACATATTCACCTGGATGGCTGGATCACGTGGTGGCTTGGAAGTACTGGGCTTACTGCTATTTTTTAAAGCTTATTTTTACTGTTATTTTCAAAGCTTATTTTTACTTACTCTAAAAGCTTATCTTTACAGCTACTTTTTAAACTTTATTTTTACTGTTACTTTTAAAGCTTATTTTAGTGTTATTTCTAGCTTATTTTTATTGTTATTAAGATTATTTTACTATTATTTTAGCTTATTTTTACTGTTATTTTTAAAGCTTATTTTTACTATTTTATAAAGCTTATTTTTACTGTTACTTCAAAGTTTATTTTTACTGTCATTTTGAAGCTTATTTCTGCTGTTACTTTAAAGCTTATTTTTACTGATATTTTCAAGATTATCTATCCGTTTGCTGGAAGAACTGAGCTTTGATTCTAGGAGGCTTATTGTTACTGGTGCAAATATCTGTCTGTATGCTTTATCCAAATGTTTGTGTGTGTGATTATGTATACTTCTTGTCTCAGCATAATAATTCACTATTCACTCACCTTTTCTTCACCTGCTTATCTGTCTACCTCTACCTCCCTTCTCCCCCTCCCTCCCATTTCCCTCCCCCCTAACCCTCATCTCCCTCCCTCCCTCTCTCACATCTCCTCCTCCCATCTTCATCTTCCATCTCTCCCTTAAATCCACACATCTCCCCATTCTTCCTCTCCTTCCATTCTTCCCCTTCCACCCTTCTTCCCTTCCCTTCCTTCCTCTCCCCCTCCCTCCCTCTCCTTCCCGCCACACATCTCGCCCTTTCTCCCACTCCCTCCCTCTCTCCAACCCTCTCCCACTCTCCCATTTTCTTGATTAGCTGACCCCTCCCCTCCTCCTATCTCTCCCTCCCCCCTCTCCCCTCCTTTCCCTCCCCTCCCCTCTTCGTGCTCCTCTCAGTTCACCTCACACCGTCAATCTTCTCGTCCATTCGTCCTCCCTCTTACTCTCTTTTCTTCATCTTCTTCTCTCTGTCTTTCTCAGCCTTTTTCTCGTTAGGCTGTCTTTCCCTTGCACTTTTACTGTTTCTACTTTCCTACTTCCTCTCTCTCTCTCTCTCTCCCATCGTCTACATTTTACCCCACCTTCTTTCTCCTCTTCGACCTCCTCTTTCCTCCATCTTGATTTTCCCTCCTTTCTACTTTACTCTGTTTCTTTTCCCGTATCTCCCTACTTTCTTTCACCCACTGGCTCTCACTGACTCTTCCATCATCAATATTTTTCTCCATCTTCTCCATTTCTCTTTCGCTTTCTCCTCTTTCTTCTTCAAAACGTTTCATTTCTACTAACTTAGATATTTTTCTTCACTTCTACCTCTCTTCTCTCATATTTTATCTCCTTCTTGCTGTCTTTGTCTCTCAGTGTCTCCTTTTCGTTTTCCTCTGCGTCATTTTCTTCTTCATATTCTTTCTACTCTTTTCCTTTTCACTAATTTGTTTCATTTCCTTTCTATTTTCTTCTTGTTGCATCATTCATCACCATTACTATCCTCCTCTCCTCCTCTCTAGGACACCATCTCCCCATACACTTACCTCCTTTTTAATCTCTCTCTCTCTCTCTCTCTCTCTCTCTCTCTCTCCTATACCCTACTCTTTTCTCCCCATTCATTTACTTTCCCCTTTCCTCTATCACCATTATCATAATCATCAGCTTGCGTGAATTCTAAACCCTCTCCCCCTCACCCTTCCCCTCTTTTTTTCCCCTCTCTTCATCTCTTTCCTCCTCTCCCTTCCTCCTCTCTCTTCCTCTCTTTCCTCCTCTCTCCTCTTCCACCTCATCTTTCACTCATGACGATCCCTCTTTTCTTCTGTCATCCTTCCTGCTCCACTTTCTCATCTTTTTTTTTCTTTTTTATATTTCTGCATAAATCTTAATCCACAGTTTTTCTTCTCTTCCATCTCGCTCTTATTACTCCTTATTACCTTTTCATTCTGCTTCTCATCACCATCATTAACATAATTATTATTTTTCTCTCTTTTTTTCACTCCGTCGCTAACGCCGTGTTCCTCTGCCTGCTCTTCACCTAAATTCTCTTCTTTTTCGTTCTCCTCCTACTCCTTTTGTTTATAGTGTTGATGATGATGATGATACTGCTACTACTACTACTACTACTAATAATAATAATAATAATAATAATAATAATAATAATAAATAATAATAATAATAATAATAATGATAATAATAATATCACCATCGTCATCACTGGTTTTCTCTGTAACTTTAAATATCCTTCTCTTCTTCTTCTTCTTCTCCTCTTCTTCATCCTCCTCCTTCTCACCCCCATCCTCCTCCTCCTCCCAGTCCAACTCTCCCTCACACTCTCCTCCCAAGACGCTCTTCTCAGGCCATCCCTACAAGCCGAATAAAGTGATCAAGCCATTTGCATAAGGGAATTCGCCTCACTTCGTAAATGATTAACTCTCTCGATGGTCTAAGGAACGAGATTATTTTTTAAGTCTCACACTGGACGATTTTCCTCATCTACGGGAAGGAAGATGTGCTAGAGATGTTTTTCTCAGCCTGACACCTGGACGATTTGCTTCATCTGAGGAAAGGAAGGTATATCAGAGAGACGCCACATTATCTTGATGTTCTATACTCGGGTTATTTTCATTTGACAAAGATTTCTAACTCGTTTCAGCTCAGTCGAGGGCCAGGAGCAGTGAGAGTGGAGGGCTGATTTGACTAGTAACCAAGGAGACTCATTCCCACCTCATAACTAAGCAGTGTGAGTGGCCCAATTACATCAGATGAAGCCACATAAAAATACTTTCACTTTTTTGTAAACACTTTGGAGACAATTTTTACTCAGACTACCAGCGCGCACACACACACACACACACACACACACACACACACACACACACACACACACACACAAGATATCTCAGCCTTAATCGCATCGCTGCCCATTAAGGGGTTTGACTGGGACGAAGGGGGACGAAGAACAATAATATTTTCCCTCACTTCTGATCACATCTATGGAGCTGCTCATATAATTTTCACCGAATTTATTATAACCTGAAATTGAATCTATAAGAGATTTTCATTTTTTTTTTTTTTTTTTTTTTTTTGATGGGGGAAGCTTGGACTAAAAAAAAAGTTAAAAATTAGTTGAGATTGTTTTCCTCTTCATGAATATTTGACTCTATTTCCATTTTTTCTTTATCGGCTTGTATAATTTTGATTTTTTTTTTTCTATATCAAAATACTTCGGGTAGAACAAGATTAGTGGAAAATATCATTGTACTGGCGTTAATGCAAAAGTTTTTTTTATTTTTTTATTTACTCTCTCTCTCTCTCTCTCTCTCTCTCTCTCTCTCTCTACCATAGTGGCACTTGGGATTTCACTGACTGAACCCCCCCCTCTCTCTCTCTCTCAGGTCTCCCCAGCCCTAAACAAAATCGTCTCTACCAAAATAAAGCCCATTAATAAGACGCCCAGGTGAGATCCTTAAACCACGGGAATCCTACACACCTGAGATATAAAGAATTCTACTCCGTCTTCATCCTCCTTAGACACCCCCGCCCTTCTTACCCCCTTCCAAGGAGTTTTTATGAGGTTAAGGTCTTCCATATCATCTTTTTTTTTTTCTTCTAGCTATTCACACACACACACACACACACACACACACACACACAATCATCCAACCTCCCACAGCGTCTATCTGCCTAGTCACACACACACACACACACACACACACACACACACACACACACACACACACACACACACACACACACACTGACCTTCCTTCACTACACATTCACTCCCCAGTCACATCCCCCTTTAACCTAACTCTCTCTCTCTCTCTCTCTCTCTCTCTCTCTCTCTCTCTCTCTCTCTCTCATTTACTCTACTTTTATTCTTTCTCCTAAATCTTATCTCTCTTCGTTCACTCTCCTCCTCACTTTAATCTCTCTCCTTCAATCTTTCTTCCAACTTTCCCTATTTCTTCACCTCTCTCTTCGCTCTCTCTCTCTCTCTAACTTCCATCATTATCCTCTTCAAGTTTCCTAAATCCTTCGATCTATCCTCAGCATCGCAGTTTCCTAAATCCGCCATTTCTCAGTCCTCATCTCTCAGGATTTTTCCCCTCCTCCTACCCTTCCTCTTTCATCTTCCTCACCTTCCCTCTTATCTCTTCTTCCCCTCATCGCATTCATTCCTTCTTCCCCTTCTTGTCTTTCCTGCCTGTCATTTCTCTCTCTCTCTCTTTCTCATTCTGCCTTTCCCTTTCCCCCTTCTTATCCCCTTCCTCCTCTTCTTCCTCTTCCTCTCATCGCGTCCTCTGCATTTTCCTTTTCTTCCTCTTCCACCCTCTCTTCCATCTCTTCCTCTCGCCTCTTCTTCCTATCATTGTCTCCACTCCCTCCCCTTTTCCCTCCACGTCACACCTTCCTTCTCCTTCCTCATCCTTTCCCTTTTCCTCTCTTTTTCCTTTCCTTCACCTCCTCTTTCTCCCTCCTCCACCTCCCTTCCTGTTCCACTCCCCCCTCTCTTTTCCCTTCCCCTTCTTCCCCACCCCCTCTTCCCATCCTCGTCTTCCTACTTCCTCTCCCCTTCTTCCTCCTTTCCACCTCCCCTTTCTTTCCCTTTCACCTTCCTTACCTTTTCCTCTTCCTTTCCTCTTCTCACCTCTTCTTCCCTTCACCTTCCTTCCCCTTCCCTTTCTTTCCCCTCCCTCTTTGTTTCCCTTTCCCCTTCTTTATCGTTTCCTTTTCCTTTCCCCTTCTCACTTCTTCTTCGCCTCCCCTTCCTCTTCCTTTCTCTTCTTTCCCCTTCCCCTTCCCCTTCCCCTCCACTGCCTCAATACATCTATCCTTCACTTCCCCGGCTTCGATCCCCTCAACTCCCTCGCTTCCCTTCAAATCCCACCTCTCTCTCTCTCTCTCTCTCTCGTCTCGGGGTCCTGCCTCGCCCAGTAATATTGATGGCAGTGCGAGGCGGTGGCACCCGTGACGTCATGGTGGCACTCCTGACGTCATCACCTCTGACTTTATTACCCTTGACTTCACCCCTGACTTCACCACCTCTGACTTCACCACCTCTGACTTCGCCACCTCTGACTTCACCACCTCTGACTTCACCACCTCTGACTTCACCACCACAGATTTCACCACCACAGACTTCACTACCGCAGATTTCACCACCACAGACATCACCACCACAGACTTCACCTCCACAGACAAGATGAAATAACAGAAGGCTTCCACGAACTAAAGAGATTAAGTCCTACAAAGCTCCACGTACAGAAGAGGCTCAAGAATAAAGGCTTCAAGAAAATTTCCTTATGATTATTTCTTTACCTTCTCTGGAACGAGGCCACTCCGGGTAAGTGAATTTTTATACGTAGGATTATTTTATTTTGCACTTTCCTGAGGCGCAATTTTCCTCCCGTGTTAATTTGGTCGTCCTCCTCCTTTTTCTTGTCCTGAATTATTAGGTCAATTATCCCCGACTAAACAATTTTCTTAAAACAATTTCCCATTCTCCCTCCCTTCCTTTTAATTTTCTCCAACACCTACCACTTACCCAATTACGTTTCCCTTCTCTCACCCATCACCGCTGCCTCTCTCTCTCTCTCTCTCTCGTTACCCAATTACCAACCTCTTCTCTCACTCATCACCGCTTCTTCCCTCCCGTCCGTCCCATCATCTCTCTCCTTTGACCTTTCCGTCCGTCTGCGTCCGTCTCTCTGCTTCTCTCTTCCCTTTTCTCCCTGTCGTCTTCGTCCGTCTTGTCTCTCCCCGACCGTTTCCGTCTGTCCGTCTCTCTCTCTCTCTCTCTCTCTCTCTCTCTCTCTCTCTCTCATTTCCTTTCGTTCCTATTACTGCCCTACTCATCACCGTCCTTCTCTATCCCTCCCTTTCTATCCTAATGCCTTCTCTTCCCTTCCCGTCTCTCCCTATCTTCCCTATTACCTCCCCTTCCCTCCCATCTCCCCCTTTCTTCCTTATTATCTTCCTTTCCCTCCCCATCTCTCTCTTACTTCTCAACTATCTCCCCTTTCCTCCCCGTCTCTCCCATAATTTCCCGTTCCCTCTCCTTCCCTTCCTGTCTCTCCCTTTCCTATGTCCTCATCTTCCCTCACCGTCTTATCTCTTGGCTCTTCCTTCCTTACCTGCCTCTCATCGCCCTTCCGTATCCCACTCACCACCACCCTTCTGAATCCGTCCCCACCGGCATCCAGACACAATAAGAAGTAAGAAAGCGGTGGTACTCGAGTGTTTGTCGCCTCACCTGCTCACACTCACTCCTTAATTACCTGCCGCTCCACCTGCTTCATTAACACTAAATTACACACTGAAGAATGGCAAAACTACGCAATTACAGACAAAACACTAACGAGAAAGACGGTAGTATTTGTGTGTCTGTGGCCGCACCTGTTCTGAGCCACACCTTAATTAGTAACACCAACCTCACCCCACCTGCTTCATTATCTCGTTACAGAATTACACAATTATACATTACACAATTACACAATTATACATTACACAATTACACAATATGAGGAGAAAGGTGGTACTCGAGTGTTTGTGGCCGGACCTGCCCAGTCATCCCCATTATTTACCCACACCCTCCTATCCCACCTGTTTCCTTTCCACACACCGCACTAACACATTACACAGCTACACAACACACAGCACACTAACACATCACCCAGCTACACAATGACACAATGCATGTAAAGATGAAAGAGTCGCTAATCAGGTGTCTGTGCCTGGACTTCCTCCGTTCCCCCTTCAACTGCTTCATTTACACATCATACAATAACACACTACAAAAAACAGGTCAGTATTCGAGCGTCTGTGGCCGCCCCTCCTCAGCCCCACTCCTTAATATCCAGCTCCCCCCACCCCGCGTCCCTCACCCCCAACCATCCCCTCGTTCCCCAACCCTCACCCCCAACCACCCCCTCGTTCCCCCTCCTCCTTCACCTACTTCATTAACACATCACATAATTTCAAAGGAAGAAAAGGGATGTACTCAAGTATTTGTGGCAGTCCTCCTCTGCCCCCACCCCCACCCCACACCCCACCCTCCACCAACCCCCCCGCCCCACTCAGCTGCTTCATTAACACATTACACAATCAGCACACACCACTCCCGGGACCATTAGTGTATTACTGAAAAAGCGTACTGATAATGAGACAAGAATTTTAACTTTCTGATACAATTATTCAGTTTTATTTCTTTATACCACTAGATGAATTTACTAAAGCTTAGGAGATACTCCTGACAAAGAAATTGAATCAATATCCACAATGATGTCTTTTATGGTGAAGCAGTTAGGGACATTCATCACTAACCTCTTCAAGAAAACCTGCCTTGCTTATTTCCCCCCCTGACAACACCAGACTCATCACGCGAAGGGCCTCTCGTAACGAAGAGGTCAAAAACAAAGTCCCCATTAGATGCCCTCTCCATTAACCTTCTCAGCACAGTAACAAATCTTTCTTAAAATGTATTCTTATCTTCTCCCTTCCTAGACGATGTTATTCAGCTTAAGAGAAAAAGTCCACGTATTAAGAAGTAAACAGACGTCTTCCCCTTCCGTCCTGGTGTCTTACAAGAATTTCCTCAGAGATCAACATTCTGAGGGGTAACCAAGCCACAGGGAGACAGGATGAACATGAATGGAAATGGGAATGGGAATGAGAATAGACGTGGGAAGGGGAGAGGGAATGTGAATGGCAATAAGAATGAGAATGGGAATGGAAGTGGTACTGGTAATGGGAATGGGAACAGATATGGGAATGGGAACAAAAATGGAAATGGGAATGGGATAAGACAAGATTAGGAACAGGAAAAAGGAAGGATACGAGTATAAAGAGGTATAGGAGTAAAAAATATAAAAAATAAATAAATAAATAAGGGAATAAAGCACACCACAACACACCTAATGACCCTTCCCACAGTGTTAGCGGTTACAGAGACGACTTTAACTACGGTACCTAATTCTAAGAGCTGAAGATAAGGATAGTGATGCAAGATAAGAGATAAGAATAAGAATAGGGATAGATGCAGGAAGAGAGGGATTAAAAATTGGTTAAGTACTGGGATTGGAATACTTATGAGAATGCAGGTAGAGTAAGGACAGGAGAGGAACTAAGAGTAGAAATAGGAATAAGAGGGATAAGAACAGAAATATGAACAGCAGTAGATGTGTGAATATGAGAAAGAATTAGAGCAGGAAGAAAAACAGGAAAATGGAAAGGAAGAGGGACACCACTAGCAAAAGAAGAGGAAGAACTAACAGGAACAAAAATGGAAGGGATAATAATGAAACAGGAAAAAAAATAAGGGAATAGGAAGGAAAATAAGGTGGTGTCACGTGAAGCAAGCCCTCTTTCTTTATTTCCGAAATCCAGCGCGAAATGAAATTGGCAAGCAAAAAAAAAACGGGGGTATATTTAAGCAGGAACGGGTCGTGGGCTGGGTGTTCCTTGTGTGTGTGTGTGTGTGTGTGTGTGTGTGTGTGTGTGTGTGTGTGTGTGTGTGTGTGTGTGTGTGTGTGTGTGTGTGTGTGTGTGTGTGTGTGTGAAAATCCTAGTGTCTCTGGGCGCTACGGCTCTGTGTGCTATTTCTGTGGTGCTAGTAAAGAGTGCATAAAACCCTACATTCTTTGGTGTAGGGGAGGGTGTGGCAAAGCTCCAGAGGCAAGGGAAGGGAAGGGAAGGGAAGGGAAGGGAAGGGAAAGAGAAAGGGAACGGAAGGGAAGTGCAGAGAAGGGGAAGGGAAGGGAAAGGGAACGGAAGGGAAGGGAAGTGCAGAGAAGAGGAAGGGAAAGGAAAGGGAACGGAAGGGAAGGGAAGAGATGAACGAAATCGGATGGGAGGGAAACGAAATGGATGGGATGGGTCAGGGATAGGATAAAACAAGATGGAAGGAAAATGTGAACGCTGGGGAATGAAAAGAATGGGATGGGATGAGACGGGAGAGGAGGGGAGGGAAGGGACAGATGGATTGGATGAATGGGAGGGGGACTGGTAGGGTTAAGATGGGATGGGATTGGATGAGAAGAGAGGGAAGGGAACGGATGAGATGGAAAAAGAGAGGGAACTGGGAGGGAAAGGGATGGGTTGGAAGAGAAGGGGAATGGCGGGGAGGAGAAGGGACAGAATGGGAGAGGTGGTGGGGAGAGGGAAGAGTATTCTGAGATTACTGAGAAAGAAAGTGAGAAAAGAGGAGAGAAGAGGAGAGGAGGGGAAGAGAGAGAGAGAGAGAGAGAGAGAGAGGGGGGGGGGGAGGCTGAGCCGAACAGATAACACAGACAGTGATGAACACCTGACAGAGCTGAACAAATGACAGAACACAGATGGAGGGGACAGAAATGAACAAGCAGAGACAAAACAGAGAAAAAGAAGACATATACAGAGCTGAACGCAGGACAGAGACAGAGATGAACAGAAGACAGGTACAGAGATAAACAGAAGACAGGTACAGAGATAAACAGAAGATTGAGGCAGGGATGAAAAAAAAGAAAGACAGAGGCAGAGATGAACACAAGACAGAGGCAGAGATGAACACAAGACAGAGGCAGAGATGAACACAAGACAGAGGCAGAGATGAATACAAGACAGAGGCAGAGATGAATACAAGACAGAGGCAGAGATGAACAACAGAAGGTGGAGGCAGAGAAAAAAAATAGCCCAGGACGAGGGGGGAGTCAGAAATTGAGAGGAGGAGGAGGCGAGTGACGAGATAAGATGTCCAAATATAGGTTTTATGCCGGACTCTAAAAACGCGGATTGAACTCCCACGGGGCTCCACGTCCGTCCCCCCTCCCTCCGGCGCCCCACGTCCCCCCCCCCCCCGGTGTCCCACATCCCCCCCCCGGCGCCCCACATCCCCCCCCCCCAGAGTATGAGGACCAGCTTTCTTTACCACGGAGTTTTTATGAGGGCGTCTCCGGAGGGTCTTCATTTAGGCCGCCTGGTAGGAATTAAGGGAGAGGGCAGATGAGGGGAAGGATAGGGGAAATGAGGGGAAGGAAAGGGGAAGTGAGAGGAAGGAGAGGGAGAAATGAGGGGAAGGAAAGGGGAAGTGAGGGGAAGGAGAGGGAGAAATGAGGGGAAGGAGAGGGAGAAATGAGGGGAAGGAGAGGGGAAATAATGAGGGGAAAGACAGGTGAAGTGAGGGGAAGGAGAGGGGAAATAATGAGGGGAAAGACAGGTGAAGTGAGGGGAAGGAGAGGGGAAGCAAGGGGAAGGGGTGGGAAAAGAGAGGGATGAAAGGAAGGAGAGGGCAAAGGATGAGGGGATGGAGAGTGAGGGCAGGAAGTGAACGGCAGGAGAACGTCAATTATCATTTCCTCATTACCCTTTGCAAAACAAAATCAATATAATAATCAGTAACATTATTCCTCTATTGCTCCTTGCAGACATGTTTTTTTTTTTTTGCTTAGGAGATATTTTTCGAAATGGGGGGGGGTCAATCACAGACTTAATTAACCCATCACTACAAGGTATCTCCCGTAATCAGAACAAATCCTTGAAATTCGTCTCGTGGTGGACTGATTACAAAAAATATATATAAGTACGTCACTGGATGAGAGACTTAATCATCTGACCACCGGGCGATACCGGTGGGAAAGATGGAAAATGAGTGTAGGAAGAAAAAGGTGTCGATGGAAAGGTGTATAATGAGTGTATGGAGAAAATGGTATTGATGGAGAAGGACAAACAGGATAAGAGGCCTAAAATGATAAAGTTAAAGGCGGGTTGCTGATGTAGATAAGAATGAAGACGAGGGGGCGTTCAGTAATGAAGCTTAGGAAGAATGAGATGCTGGTGGAAAGACGGAAGAGCAGAGGATACATAAAAAAAAAAAGATGATGATGCCAGAGAGGATGTTGATGGACATGCAGACGAAAAGAAGAAGCGTAAAATGAGGAAGCTTGGAGACGAAAAGATGATAATGTGAAGAAGAACGAAGAGAAGATGACACATAAAAGGATATTAGCTTAGAAGGACTTGGGTGTTGATGGAAAGACGAACGAAGAGAAGAAGAAAACGCATAAAAAGATTAAAGATAAGAAGGAGGTGCTGATGGTCAGACGGGCGACGAGAAGAGGCATAAAATGAAGATGCGTAGATAAGGAAGAATGCTGATGGATGGCAGGACGTGGGGAGAGAGACGTAAAATAATAAAATTCAGATAACCGCTGATGACAGTAAAGAATAAAATGAAGCTCAGACAGAAAGAAAAGGTGTAACTGAGAGCTTAAATAAAAAGGAATTGTGTTCAGAGTGAAGAAAATAGGAGAAAAAAAAAAAAGGGAATTGACCTTAAATGGGGAATTATGTTGATGGGAGACCTAAGGAATGAGAAAAGTAAAAAAATGAAAAAATAAACAATAATAAGGATCAGAAAGGGAGGTGTGTTGAAGGAAGGATGGGAGAAGGAGAGAAAAGGCGTAACATAACAAAAGTTTTACTGGAAGATGTTTGATAGAAGGCTACACACACACACACATACAAACAAGAGCAAATTAAAAAGCTTACGTATGAAGGGGTGTTGGTGGAAGCGAGAAAACAAACACAAAATGCACCTTTTGGATAGTAAGAGAATGCTGAAGAAAGGAACGATGAACGAATGAAGGAGGCTAGAGGGAAAGGGGAAGGATAATGACGTAACAAAAACAGAACACAACTGAAACGAAAACAAAGGAAGAAAGACATAAAACAACAAAACTCAAACAAAATCCATTGGAGAAAGAGGGTGATAAAGGAAGGAATGACGAAAGGGGGAAGAGGGGAGAAAGGGAAGATAATGATGGAGAGGTAATGAGGGGGGAAGGGGGAGGCAGGGAGGGGAAAAATGCTGGAGGGGAAAATTAATAAAGCTTAATAGGAAGGGGGCGTGGACAAGAGGACGAAGGAAGGGGGAAAGGGTAGTAAATAAGAAAGGTAACACGGAGAAGTTCATGACGAAAGGAATGGGGAACAACGAGAGAGAGAGAGAGAGAGAGAGAGAGAGAGAGAGAGAGAGAGAGAGAGAGAGAGAGAGAGAGAGAGAGAGAGAGAGAGAGAGAGAGCTAAGAAAAGGAATATATGTTAACAGGAAGAATGACGAAGGGTAAATAAACACAGCTAAACAGAAAGATGATGACGGGAGGAATGACCAGGAACGAAGGTGGGAGGAGAGCGGAGTGAAAACCAAACATTAGATGAGGAAAAAGGTGTTAACAGGAGAAACGACAAAGGGGGAAGAAAACAGAACAAACACTGACAGAGGGAGCTGCAAGAAGGAATAACAAACGAACGATGAAGGAAGGGGGAAATGAGAAATATATTAATAACAAAGGAAAAGTAAGAGAGGGACAGATAAAAGAATACGCGGAGGTGATCAACAAAACTCACAAAGACAGATGGTGTTGATGGAAGCGCTGACTAGGGAAAGACGTGGGAAGTGAGGAAAGAAGAGGGAAGAGGGGAAAGAGGAGGAAGGATAATGATGGAATGGCAAAGAGGGGAGGGGGGACGCAGCGTAAAAATGCTAAAGGCGAAAAACTCCGATAATTAAACTGGGGAGGGTGATAGAAGGGGACTCAGGGAAGGGACTGGCGAGGCGGAAGACCAATGTAGGGGGAGACACGCACGCACAAAGCCCTAATGAAAACCGTGGCCATCGTAACACTCCATCGAATATCTCATTCCTCCCTCAGATATTAATTGAATCTCATTTCTGATTCAATAACCAACTGAATCTCATCTCTTTTCCAGGCATCAACAGAATCTTATTTCTGTTTCGCTCATCATGTAAACGACATTCATTTCTTTTTCGATCGTCAAGTAAATCTACATTCACTTGTTTCGATAATTTCCTAAATCTCATTTGTGCTTCAACCATCCTCCAAATCGGATTTCTCTGTGACCCCTCAACCGAATCACATTTCTACATCAACTAACAGGAATTTTACAACGATGGAAAGGATATAGGTACAGCTGATGTCAATAACCTTTACACCATCTCGTTACACCGTCAAATGGGCTGGTATCTCGCTTCACGGGTTCGAAGCCTCTGACAAGTAGAGGAGTTACTGGCCAGGGTTATGTTTTTTGGCCACCGTAAATAGTTCCTCGTACTACACTGTCTAGATGCCATGTACAAAATTTTGATAACATCTCAGTAAATTAACCAACAGTATTCGAATCAGATGGAAGGGTTTGGAATCCCGCTTCATTAACCCTGAACCACAGACGGTGTATAGTAAGTGTCTGGAAACGGTGTAAAGTTTTAATGAGTCTCGCTACACTAATCAGAATTATGCAAGTCGGGTGTAAGGGACTGGAATCTCGAGAATTATACAAGTAGGGTGGAAAGGTTCGGAATCTCGCTTCATTAGCTCGGAACTACAGACGATGTAGAGGGACAAATGGTCAGGACTGTATCAAGATCTTGCATGAGATAAATGAACACACACACACACACACACACACACAGAGTCCATCACGTGGCCACAGAAGGTTCCCTATCACCATTTTCTTGCCACTTTATTCCCATACAAGACTCGTTACTATTCTCTTATTCACAGTTTATTCATGTCCAGAATTTTGAAGACCTGGATGAAGAGTGAATGAACATGAAAGCCATTTTGCTGATCACTCTATTTAATATCTTATTAGTTTATTTTTATACATGATTCATTACTCCTTTCTTATACACAGGTTATTCACGCACAGAATTTTGAAGGCATGGATGAAGAGTGAATAAACACGTGATCCATTTTCCTGATCACTCTGGTTAATAGTTCTTCTGCATTTATACTTAACAATTCCTGTTTCCAGATCTTTCCCAATCTACTTAATAATGAGAAAGGGATTAGGACGATTATTATCTAAACAATGTTAATATTTAAAAGATTAAAAAAAAATACTCGGGTATACCATACTTTGTTCACTTAAATTTAGCCTAAAACTGCCTTCTCTCCATGCTGAATGCTGTTATAACACTACAATATGATGCTTGTCACGAAGAAGTGCTACAGAAAGGATGTCGTGCCACAGTATTGTCTTTTTCTGCTACCGAGCTTCGTGAAAAAAGCATTAATAAAAAAAGGGAAATCTGGGCCAAGTTAAAGTGAATGACGTATAGGCTGTAACATACAAAATATTTCGGTAAAATGAAAGACGTAAAAGAAAGATCAAATACGCATGAGTTATTCCTTTATTTTTCAGTGTGTGTGTGTGTGTGTGTGTGTGTGTGTGTGTGTGTGTGTGTGTGTGTGTGTGTGTGTGTGTTGGCAGGTATCTGTGTACATGGGTAGGTAGGATGATATGGGTGTGTGTATGTGTGCGTGTGTGTATGTGCGTGTCGGTGTGCGTTTAGGTGCGTGTAACAGACCCTATCAGTGAGCGTGTGACCGGGCTACTGCACCTTAACGAGCTCCTTAGCGTAGGTTCAAAGGTACCCACGAGAGAGAGAGAGAGAGAGAGAGAGAGAGACTGTCAGTGTGTTTTTGTGCTCCCATCCAAAGCCATGAACCGTATCAAACGAAGTGCCAAGACCCTGAGTAGAACCAATATCGCTAAGAAAGGGGCTAGAAAATCGCCGGAGAAGAACCAGCTGCCGTTCGTGTCCGTGGTGTGCATGTAAGCGCCCCAGATGGTTAGTAAGCGTCCCAGATGGTTAGTATCACACCGCGCCTCAACGGGAACCTGTTTTTCTCCGAGCCTGATCCCCGTCCCGTCCCGTCCGAGCGAGCCAAAGGGATAGAGAGATTACAATGCAGATAATTCGTCGGGTTTTTGCTCCCCCTGTCCTTTGGCTTAAATTCTCTTGGTGGTAACAGCTTCGGGAGCGTAAGGCGATGGCGTGTTTAGTAATTGATTTAAATGCGAGGCTTAGCGGGATGGGTAAAGGCTGACCCTCCGCACGCCACTGCCTTGCTTACATAAGGGTTGTTTGTTTATTTACTTACTTATTTCTGACTTTCTTTCTTTCCTTCTTTCTTTCCTTCTTCTCCTGTCGTTATCCTTTTTAATCCCTTCACTCCGATGATGTATTTTCTAGTTTATTTTTCAATTGTCTAAATTCATTCAGCTTAGGTGGGACTTTTAGAGCTGGTCTGGTTAATTATTGCCTTCACCCCTACATTATGTAAGGTCTCCCCACAGCTGAACAAAATCGTCTGGAAAGGACAAGAAAATAAAAGCAGGAGACGTCACAGCGTTCAAGGGGTTTATCTGAAGTAAAACCCAGCTCTCTAGAGGGTTTAAATCCACCTCATTAATCCTACATAAAGCATGGCCCTATTTAAGTATTTTCATGTCATAAAAATGAAAACTCTGAATCAACCGAGGGAACTGCAGTCAAGAGGTCAAGAGGAGCAGCAAACCCGTCAAGAGGTCAAGAGGAGCAGCAAATCCGGCAAGAGGTCAAGAGGAGCAGCAAACCCGTCAAGAGGTCAAGAGGAGTACCAAACCCGTCAAGAGGAGCAGCAAATCCGTCAAGAGGTCAAGAGGAGCAGCAAACCCGTCAAGAGGTCAAGAGGAGTACCAAACCCGTCAAGAGGAGCAGCAAACCCGGCATGAGGTCAAGAGGAGTACCAAACCCGTCAAGAGGAGCAGCAAACCCGGCAAGAGGTCAAGAGGAGCAGCAAATCCGTCAAGAGGTCAAGAGGAGCAGCAAATCCGTCAAAGGTCGAGTCGCGGCGCAAAGTGGCTTAGATCCCGGCGAGAGATAAATCCGCCTGAGTAGTGGCTAATCCCGGAGTTGGCCAGTTCCCCCCACACCCCTTGAGCTCCTTCACCCCCCAGCCCACACAAAGCCCACCCGACGGACTCTGCTCACTTATCCTCCTACATCCCTCAAGCCAAGAAGGTGAACGAAATGAACCTGCTGAACCCCCTGATGATCCCAGCTAAACCCCATCACTCAAACAAGGCTGGGCACACTGAACCCTGCTGACGTATCCTTCTCAAGATCCTTCACTCACCTCCTTCCATCACACGAGGCCGAAACCACCAACGTATCCCTCCCTAGATCCTTCCTTTACTTTCCGACACAAAGCCGACCAACTGGGTATCCTGATTTATCCTCCTACATAACTTAAAGACCAAAATAACTGAACTATGTTGATCTATGCTACCGAGGACCGTTACTTAGTCTCCTGATTCACACGAAGTCAGACTGAACGTAACTCACACAAAGCTTGACGAATTGAACTTTGCTGACGTACGCTTAAAGAACATTTTTTTCACCTCGTCTGAGAGAGAGAGAGAGAGAGAGAGAGAGAGAGAGAGAGAGAGAGAGAGAGATTCTCCTGTTACCTGTATTTCCTATGTACCGGTACTTCCTCAACCTCTCTCTCACCTCACCCCTACCCCCACTCCCCCACCTCAGCTCACATCACCTCAATCTGGACTCACTCTTGGCTTTCCTTGTCCCAGCCTCAACTTCACTCTGTTCCTCCCACACCCTGCCACTGACTCCACCCATATCTGACTCTCTCCCCCATCCCCAAACCCCCACATATCCCCCCACACCCTGACCCAACCCCATCCCTCCCCTCCCTTATCCTCCCTCACCCCATATTCTCATCCCACCTCACCTTCAACCTATCTGACCCAACCTCATTTCTTCTCGCCTAACCCTCATCTTCATTCCACCTCAATCATCTTCACCTCATCTTCTCACTACTTCTTAGGCTTCCTCAGAATGTCCTTTCCATGTTCAGGCATCTCGAAATGAACGGCTCTTGATTTTGACTTCCTTTAATTCAACTTTCTTGGGAAGGGACAAGTTTAACAAGTCTTTAGTCTTAAGTTCTTTCTCACTTGCATATTTAAAAACCTAATATTATCTTCATTCTTTCTTCACATCAACCTCACTTCATCCTCACCTTCATCTCACTTACCTCAACCTCACCTCATCCTTATCCTCGCCTAACTTCGTCCCCCTCTCACTTCATCTCTCACCTCAATATCCTCATCTAACTCTCTGCTTGCATCACTTCCACTTCACCTCCACTAACTTCCCTTCTACTTCATTATAACTCAGACTCTTTGAACTTTCACTCCATCTCTCCTGCACCACTTTACACTCGCCAACCCTCACCCCACCCAACGCAGCCTAACCCCACCCGTCGTCCTCTCAACCCATTCACCTCACAATCCCTCCATCTCTTTCTCACCTCACCCTCATCCACTCTCGTTTCCATCTCCACATTCAAGCAACTCCACCGTCATCTCCACAGCCAGTCCACACAAACTAACCTCACACTCATTTCTTCTACCCACCCATTCTTGACCCAACACTCACTTTACCTAACCCACACCCTCACCCACACCTATTCTCACCCTCTCATGCCGCCATACACATCCGGTCCACCCTCCCTACACTCAACTACACACCCACCCATCCTACATACCACCCACCTCAAACCCAGAACCATTCAATACCAATCCCACCCTACCAAAACCCTCACCCACATCCAACCTGACCCTCTCTCCCCCATCCTCACCCTCACCCACTCCAAATCCTCCCACACCCACACCCTTACTATCCAACGCTCTACACATACCCTCATACACCCTTCCTACACTATCACCCATACTCACACTCCCCACATCCACCAATCCACAAAACACCCATCCCACCTTATCCACACCCTCACCCACACTTCATACCCATCTAACTCCACATCCTCACCCATTACCCCTCTCCTTCGCATCCGCTCCACATTCACCTCCACATCGATTCTCATCCTCTCCACATCTATCACACAGAAGACCTATTCCGCCTTCCCCACACCCTTAGCCACACCCCTAACTTACCCATCCTACCCCACACTCCTTCTCCCTCCCTTCCCTCGCCCTCCTCCACATCCATCCTCATCCTCTCTCCACACCCATCCATCCCTCATCACCCACACACCCACCCACACTCTTACCCATCCTACCCCACTCTCCCTTTCCCCTCCCAGCCCTCCACACCCTCCTGCACATCCATCCTCATCCTCTCTCCACACCCACTCCGGTTTTGTCTCAGCCGGACCAAAAGCCGCCGTGATAAGACAGTCAAACAAGAAGACTTAATGAAAGATTTACATTTTCTGTCACGGGGCATCATGGGGCACTTTTATATTCCTGAGTCCAGAGCCAGGAGGGGGACGTTTACGAAAAAAATTAAAAAATAGAATAAAATAAATAAAAGACGAGCATTTTTTTTTTTTTTACTTATAGGAATGCGGGGAGACAGGAAATTTTCTTATGTAGGGATGCAGGGAAAATTTTTTTTATATAAGAATGCAAGGAGATTCTGATATATAAAAAATAACTAGATAGATATTTGGTTAGATAGGAGACACATATAGTATACAAAGAGACAGAGAAAGAAGAGGGGGTGTTTAACATACTTTAGCTGGAAAGCGAGAGAGAAAAAATAGCCTTGTATAACTGGAAGAAGAAAAAGTCTGTAAGAGAAGAAATTATTTGATTGGATTAGAGACTTTGATGTATATGAGAGAGAGAGAGAGAGAGAGAGAGAGAGAGAGAGTGGTGTCAGTGCTCACCTTCACACGTGCCCCGATCTATCACCGGGATAATAACTCACTCCGTCAGTCGCACCATCAGTCAAACGCCAAGCCCAAAAGGAAAGTCGAAAAATACAACCCCTCCAACAACACATATGCTTATTTTTGCTGCCACCAGACGATTTTATTCAGCTGTGAAGACTCCTCGCACTGAAGGGGCTTAAAAAAAATTCACCTTCTACCCTTTCAGACCGTCGATTTTTTTTTTTTTTTTTTCATTCTGACAATTACCGTGTCAGAGAAAAGCCAAACCATCCATTTTTTTTAAACTCCTGACTTACCATATGTGAAAAAAGTAAGAGCCTTTTTTTTTTTTTTTTTTTCAAAATTTTAACTACCCTCATATCAGAAAAAAAGGTCAGACCGATCATTATTTTTTACTCTGACTACAATCGTATCAGAAAAAAGGTAAGATCATCCTTTTTTCTTTTTTCCTACCAGACCATTATCCTGGGCTGAGCAAATCGTCCAAGGCAGCAGAACAAAGCAGAACAATTATCCATTTAATAAAGCGATTAATACAATGTTACTCTCCCCACCACAAAAAAATAAATAAATAAATAACATCGTCTGACGTAAAAAACAAAAAATAAATAAAAATGAAATAAAACGAAAATAAAAGACGTCCTAATAAAAAGGCAGTAAAAGAGAGAAAAAACTGAGATATCTTTAAGAATAACATCACATTTCATCAATTTCTCCATCCCTTTTCATCGCATATTGTTATCATTTTATCACCTCCCTCGACGCTCTTTCCTCCTCTTCTTGTCACTCTCTTTTCTTATCTTTCATCTTCTCCTTTCATTATTCCTTTTTTTTTTTATGTCTCCCTCTAATATTTATCTCTCCGTTTTTTGTCTTCATCCCCTCCTTCGTTTTCTTTTTCCAGTGATTTAATTCTGCTTCCTTTCCAGCATAATTCAATTTTGAGCTTTGTACTCCGCCATCCTGCTGTTTCTTTGGTCTCTCTCTCTCTCTCTCTCTCTCTCACACACACACACACACACACACAGGTTAGGTGGGGGGGTCGCACTCTCCCCCATAAAGGCGCGGGGAAAAGAAGTGCCCAAGAGAACAACAGGGGAGTCAAAGTTGTGTTGGGGAGGGGGAGAGAGGGGGGTCGTCTTATCACACGGGTAGGGGGAAGGGGGAGGGGAGAGGGGGGGCCGTGTTCTATGGGTAGGGGAATGGTCGTGTTCTCGTGGACTTAGGAGGCTGCCTTACATCCCTTCCTTATCGATTTTTTTTTATTATTTATTTTTTTCTTGCAGGATATTTTAGACAAACTTTTGTGATGTGTGCTAAAGCTTCCCCCCCCCCCCCGCCACTAGCAACTCCTTGAAAATATTTATAGTTATCAAGAGGGAGGGGAAGGCCAAAGATGAGAGGGAGTGGAGAGGTATATGAGAGAGGGGAGTGTGAGCTGGGAGCAGGGCAGTGAAATCGCGGGGAACAGGGCGACATAGAGGTGATTTGTTTGTGGCCACCCCTTACGGGATTACGGCGTCTGGCAACAGATAGATATATAGACAGATAGATCAATATACAGGACAATCACCAAAAGTTTACTCCCGGTACAATATAAGGGGTGGGTAGGATGTGCACTGTATTATAATGAGAGGAAAATGCATAAAAACGAATTGCAACCTGCTTCGTCAAATCTGTTAATAATAATAATAATAATAATAATAATAATAATAATAACAATAATAACAATAACCCTAGTCCCAAAACACAGACGGGCTAACAACTATTAAAAAACAAACAAAAACCAACAAGAATAAAAAAAAATACACAAGATCTATCACCAAAATGGCCAGAGAAAACCCTTCCAGCCTTGCAATCTCACCACCACCTCGTCTTTAATACCTGAGGCACCATTTTCCTTACCTGGGAGCTTGCTTAGATTGGTATCGGATCCAGGTACCCTTCATGATTTTCCCACAGAATAAAATCAGTCTTCGTTGCTCAAAATTTTGCTTCATAGATATATACCTTGCGCTTTCTCCGCCCATCAGTCAACCTCACCTCACCCCTTCTCACCCCACTCACAGTCACCCCACCCTCACCCCAACTAACCTCACCTCACTCAAAGTCACCCAATCCTCACCCCATCAAACCTCACCCCATTCACAGTCACCCCACCCTCACCCCACTCACAGTCCCCACCCTTACCCCACTCCAGTGTCACTCCACCCTCACCCCACTCCAGTGTCACCCCACCTTCACCCCACTATCACAAAATCAAAGCCAAATTCTTCACTCAGCTCAAAAATTATTAAGAGTTTAAAAATGGTAGTAATAGGTTGTTTTTCACTCTGCCTCATCCCATTCTCATCCCACCTAATGTCATCTCTGCCCCATCCTACTTATTCTCCCTTCCCTCACCCTTAATCCTGTCATCACCCACCCGACCCTCACCCAACAAAGTCACCCAATATCATCCTACATTCTTCCGTACGTCATTTATGCGAACTATCTAGATTTAAAAAAAAGAAAAGACATATAGAAAAAAAAAATATGAAGTTGTGGTAGAGAAATTATATGAAAAAAGGTGCTTGGGAACTTCGGTGCTATGGGGTCATTACGTACTTGTGGGCCTAGAAGACTCCCTGTGCCTCATCTTTATCAGTATACTCCTTGCATATGGTATCTTAGTGTTGTCTAGTTACATAGGCTGGCTATCTTGATATGAAAAAGATACTTATAACATATGGGATTACACACACACACACACACACACACACACACACACACACACACACACACACACACACACATATAGATATAGATATACACAGGTAAACGGACACACACACATACATACATACCTGTACATACATATATACATACATACAGACAGACAGACAGACAGACAGATATAGACAGACAGATAGACAGACAAATGGGGAGGTAGACAGTCAGATACGCAGGGAGGTAGGTAGGCAGGGAGGTAGGGAAGGAGGGAGGGAGGAAGGTAGGCAGGTAGGTAGGTAGGAAGACAGACAGACGGACAATCAGATATAAAGATATAGATATATAGACAGAGAGAGACAGAGAGACAAATCAGACAAATAGACAGACAGACAGACATAACGACAGGTAATAATAAAAACATATTAAAGGGACACAGGTGGCAGACAGCCTCCTACAACACCACAAGCCCACCACTACCCCAGTACTGTGTCCATACAAGCTACACCCCCACCCCACACCGGCAAACCACCCTGGCCCACAAAACCTCGTACCGTAGCGATATTTACGGCAAACCGATGTACGTCCGAGCGTGTTTACGATCGGCGTGTACTTGCGTCTTGTATTTTACGATCCTACCTCCCCAGGACCCAAAAAGGAGAACTATTTAATGTGGCTTTAGGATTTCTCGTTGGCACCCCATTCTATATCAGCTTTTTCATTTCTACCCACATTAATAATCTGTTGTATCGAATTTATCTCTTTTTTTTTTATAATATCGACGTAACTTGAAATACCTCTGGGAACGTCCGGCCGATTTCTCGCGGTCCACTATGTTCACGTCAAGTTGAGTTTATGATTGCAATTAGTACTAAAAATAAAACCGACAAAATTATCATAAGCACTTAAAATAGCGTGTAATGTACAAAAATATATGATAGGGACGAGGATCCGTAATGCATTCTAAAGCCACGAAAATATGATGTAATTTCTCTCTCTCTCTCTCTCTCTCTCTCTCTCTCTCTCTCTCTTTTACTTACAAAGGATGCTCCAAATACAAACGCCTCCGATGCACTTACCTGAAAAAAAGAGAAATATATAAAGTTTTCTTTTCATAATTATATCACACAATCAATCTATTTTACTGGAAATAAAGGTCAATTGAAAAAGAAGGAAACAACTGACATCATGCCCGTAATTATCAACCGAAGATGCAAAGGATTATATCTTATCTACGTACATGTATATATTATAAAACATTCTACCATCGTCAACACAAAGGTCACTAAAAAAAAAAAAAAGAGGAACAATCATCATCATCATCATCATCAACATCATCATCACCATCATTATCATTATTATCATCATCACCATCATCATCATCACTATCACCACCACCACCACCACCACCATCATCATCACCTTACACCCCACCGCTGTAACTGGGGCGAGCAGGATCCAAAAATGAACACAGTCAATCACAGACGCAGGAGAAACTGACATCAGAATATCCAGCGAAATCGTGCACGCATTCATTTGCACATCAATCAAGCCTTCAACATTTTTCATCAACTTTACAGCCAGACGATTTATTTATTTATTTATTCATTTATTTAGCTTTAGGGAGACATTTAGTAGAGAAGGGGTTTGTGAGGGATAAATTAACAGCTACAATTTTATGTCTCTCCCATGCTGAAGAAAATCGTCTGGTTGTTGCAATAATCTCACCTAATCTAATCTAATAATAATGTAATATAAATGACGTCCTTAGGTTACAGGGGGTTTTCTATTTTCCCTCATACAAAAGAAATTCAAGTACGTATATTTCTTGTTTTTATTTTCTCTTTTCCTGACGCAATTTTCCTTTTTAGCCACTTTGGTCACATATTAAATCTTTTCCCCTTCCATTTTCTTTTTCTTCCTTATTTTCTATTTTTCTGATTCTCCTCCTCCAGTGTATTTCTCTTCTTCCTCTTCCTCTTCCTTCTTTTCTCTTTCTCTTGTTCCTTCTTTCGCTACCTCTCTCTCTCTCTCTCTCTCTCTCTCGTACCCCTGCCTCGTCTCGCATAAGCTGGTCGTATTTCGTCTGGGTCCAACCACAGTCAACAGCTCCCCCCTCCCCACTTCCCCCTCCCTCTACATTTCTCCCCTCCACCTTTCTCCCCCATCCCTCCCAAACTTAGGTCCTATTACTCTCTCCTCTCCCCTCTCATTCCCCCATTCTTTTAACTCCATTCCCCTCGTTTCCACTGCCTCCCCACTTCCTCCCCCACAAGACTTCCTTCTCCCTACCTCTTTCCCCTGATATCCCCCCATACCCTCCCCCATACATCCATCCCCTTACCCCCTTCCTCTGTTCTAGTGATCTTTTCCTCCACCCCCTACCCCTCTCCAATATGACCCCTCCCCTTTAGACTCCATCCCGGTGGCCCTTCTTCCCTTCCCCTCCCCCTTCCCCTCTGCTTCGGCCTTGTTATTCTCCCTTCCCCCTCCCTCAAGCACAATGCCCCTCCCCCTTCCTCATTCCCCCATTCTTAAAACTCTACTTCCCTCGTCTCTCTAACCTCTACTCCTGCCTCTCCGTACGACTTCCTCCTCTCCCTTCCTTCCACTTCACCCCTCTGAATACCTCCCTCCCCCCTCCCCACTCCTCTCTTCCGTTCTTAGAATCCCCACTCCTCCTTCCTCCCCGGATTTTCTTGGTTGTCCTTACCCCCTTCCCCACTAACACAATCTTCCTCCCCACTCCTATCCCTCTGACCTCCTTACCCCCTTCCGAACCTCATTCCTTTAACAGGGTGGTAAGTAGAAAGAGAAGAGGTTTGGCAAATAAAAGTATAGTAGATGAAGTAGAAAGTAGTTAGAGGGTACAGGTGTGTGGTGTGCGTTGTTGTGCGTTTCCTGACCATCTGCTACAACGCACTTTTCTTCCCCTCTTTCCCGACAAATTCATATTCCCCCTTTCTTCCACCCTTTTTCATATCCCCTTCCCCTTTCTTGTCACCTCCCCTCACCCATATGACTTGCTACCCCTCCTTCAACTCCGCCTCTCTGACCCTGCTAGCACTTCCACCCCCCCCCTCCTCCCACCGTCTGACCCTCTTCCTCCTTACATGTGATCTCCTCCAGTCTTCCGCCCCCCCCCTTCCCTTTCTTCTCCTTACCTCTTCCTTCACTGTGATTAATCTAACCCTATTCAATGCCGTAATCCCCCTCATTCCTTTTCATGCAATCCCTTCTGTTTCCCTTCCCCATTTCTTCCCACTCCCCTTCCCCTTTCCTTCACCATGACTTACACCTTTCTTCTCATTCCTTGCAATGCCCCCTTCCCCTCCTTCTGTACTTACTATCCCTCTAACATACCCCTTCCATACCCCCATCCCCACGACCCTCCCACTCCCCTCCCTTTACGAAGATCCTCTTCCCCATCCCCACGACCACCTATTTCCCCCTCCCCTCACCTCCTTTTCCTGCAATCCCGTTTCCTCCCTTCCCCCAACCCTCTTTCCTTTCCTCTCCTTCCTGCAATACTCCTCGCCCCTTCCCGCCTCCTTGGCCGCCTCTCAAAATTACGTGCAGTCATTTCCCGGGCCAAGTGCGTGTATGAGGGCAACAGAAGACCACATTCCCCATTCTCTCTAGCCACTTTAAGATTTTTATAACTACAGGTGCACCATTTTTTTCTTCAGGTTCCCAATGGTCGATTTTGGACAGCCATAAGACTTCCTGGCACTCGAAGGACTACCAACTAACTATCCCGATGGTCAGGAACGTACTTTTTTCTGAGAGGCTGAGCACGAGTTCAGACGATTTTGGTGCAGATGAAAGAAATCCAGGTATTTAGAAAAGTTAATATAACCAAACCATACGTGCTCCCTACGTGTCAACAAGTGGGTTGGTGGAGGATTAGTGCCCCTCCCCATAAAACAAATAACTCAAAGTCAAATGGCCACCCCTTGCGGGATTGTGGCGTCTGGCAATAGATAGATAGATAGAAGCACGCGATTTTTCAGACGATCTTTATACACCCGAGAAACCTAGGCATTCAGAGGGATTAAGCACGCATTTCTTCAGACGATTTTTGTGCTGCTGAGAGAAACCCAGGCATTCAAGGAGGCTAAGCACGCGTTTCTGGTCCATCCATTATGTCTAGTGTCAGGGGCAATGATGATAGCCGTCCTTAGCTCCGTCTTTACCTTGTCATCCACCCGGGAGTTATTTGCATCTTTTGCTCGCCTCACTACAAGTTTTTGCTCCCTGACCCGCGTGTTTATGTTTCGCTGGAGTGGGCAGGGGTGAGGGGCCAAGGGATGCTTTGGTACTGAGTCTGGGCTGTTTACTGCCTATCTCTGACTCTCTTCTGTCTGTTATCAGTTTACATTTTATTCTACATTCCATCTGGGTTTACATTCTATCCTTTTACCAGAGGATTTGTGTTCTACTCCACGGACTATCAGCGAACCCCCATTTTATTCAATTTACGTGGTCAAAAAACGACTTACTGCTAATTCTGTTTCGATTTTGCATTTTCTCATTTATTAAAACACTCCTAATCCCACAGTTCATCCACAGTGGTCACAAAAAAAAAAAAAAAAAAAAAAAAAAACTCGAAGCCCGTGATATTAGCAAGATTTTTTTAGCAATACCATCTGATTCTGTAAGCAATTCTCTTTACTATAATCAGACGCCATATCCCATGCTTAATCCACAGTAACTACGACATAAACACCTTCAATCCCCCCTATCTCAAGCCAACAGATGACTCGTTCAACACTGCATTTTATTCATGTATCATCACACGCCCAATCCCATACTTCATCCACGGTGCGCTGACAAAAAAAAAAAAAAAAAAAAAAAAAAAAAAAAAAAAGCCTCCAAGCCCTGTATCGCCACTCCTCACCACTCCCACCCACAATCCTCTCAAATTCGCACTCTTATCTAGTTCCTACAACACACCCAGACCCACAGCTCATCTAGGGTGGCCTCCAGATGACACCTCCAAGCCTCTGCATCAAAACTCCTCACCACTCCCGGGAACCCAGGGGTCAATGGTGGACTTTTTAATAATTTCTCCCAGGTTCATGATCTGTTGCTAGACGCCCATTCCAGTCCTTCATCAGTGTGGGGGACATAAACGCCACCAAGCCCCTCAATCACAGGGCCAGGCCAGAAGAAGACCTGTTACTAATTCTATGCCAGTACACCTTCTTATCTGTTACAAGACGTCCAATCAATAACTTCTTACAGATGAGGGCAACAAGAACGTCTCGGCCTCTCCATCACACCTCCTCACCTCACTCACCTCCGGGTCAAAACAAGTTCCTAATTCCCTTCAGTTTTAAATTCTGATCTCTCTTACACGACGTTCAATGGCCAAGATGATCCAGGGTGGCGTCGACATTAAAGCCTCCAAGTCCCTCTCCATCACAGCATCTCACCAGTCCCTCCCGCTGGCCAAAGGACGACTTGAGTTTGCATTCTGTTCAATCTAAGACGTCCAATAGCATGGTTCCCCCAAAGTGGTTAAGACAAAAACACCCTCCTGCCCTCTGCAGCACGCAAACCCTCACCACCACCACCAAAACCAACACCACCACCACCATTACCAACACCATCACAACCACAACCACCACCACCACCACCACCATCACCACCACCATCACAACCACCACCACCACCACCACCACCACCACCACCACAACCACCACCACCACAACCACCACCACCACAACCATCACAACTACCACCACCACCACCACCACCATCACTACTACCACCACTGCCACTCCCTCCAACCAATCCAATAGAAGCCTCATTTTTCCTTTATTCTATCTGTTACAAGAAAACAAAATCCTCAGGTCATCCAGCGAGATCTGAGCTAAAACATTCATCCAACCTTCTCACCACAACTTGCTAATTTAATCTAGATCAATTTAGTCTGGGATTGTATTATACTCTATCGCAAAATTCATCAAAATTATCCAGGAAAAAAACACTTTAAAGCCTTTCCACCACAAAACCCTTTCACCATTTCAGGAGAGGCGTCGTTATTAATTTAGTTTGTGTTAATATATTCCATGTAATTTATTCTACCCATCACCACACGCCACTCGCACGGTTCGTCCAAATTGATCAGAAAAAAAAAATCTCAAGTCTCCCTCCATCACTTAACCCCTCACTACTCAAGGGGGATTTGTCATTAATTTAGTGTGCATTAATTTAATCTATGTTTGTACCATATTCCATCGCAGAGTTCATCCAAAGTGGTGAGGACAAAAACAACTACCAAGCCTCTCGTCATCACACAACCCCTCACCACCACCACAACCACCAACAACAACAAGCAGTTCAGACTAAGACTCGTAATCAATCTAACCACAGTATGATTATTCATTGTTCTCTGTTACATTATCATCATCATCACCATCATCACCATCACTATACCCTTTTCCTGACCTATGGACAGTACAAAGCATCTATACCCAAAGTTCATCGAAAGTGGTCAGAGAAAGAAAAAAAAATCACCCAACCCCTCACCACTCCCTGTAACCAGTCCAACAATCGCCTCGCCCTAAATATAGACGGGGCGACCTCTGGACCCCGAGAGCCACCTTGTCTGACGCCAGGAACCCACCTTTCCACCCGGGGAGACAGGTAACCGTGTAAGGGGTCGGGAAAAATGCTGCTTGCTTGCTTGTGCGTTTATCAGGGAGGGTGATGGTGACTCCCCGTTGACGTACTGCTTAGGACCTCTACCACTATCGCATATATCAGGGGCGATTGTGTCCAGGTGACCGTATATTATAAGGGATTGTGCTTAGATGAGGGACAAGTGCTATCTCTCTCTCTCTCTCTCTCTCTCTCTCTCTCTCTCTCTCTCTCTCAAACACACACACACACACACACACACACACACACACACACACACACACACACACACACACACACACACACACACTATCTCTTTAAAGACAAGAACATCAACTTCCTAGCACACACACACAGACACATACACAGATAAAGACACATAAGCATACAAACACACTCTGTCCTCTATCAGAACAAGAATATTAACATGGTAACATCTCCTCTCTCTCTCTCTCTCTCTCTCTCTCTCTCTCTCTCTCTCCATCCACTAAAGCATGCACACACAACATTCCAACACACACACAAACACCCACCAGCCCACAGTCTAAGTTTGTTGACACCAGTTGGGAAGCACAGGACAGAGGTAAAACACAAACATACATGCACGCACGCGGTTAAACACACGCACACGCACACACACACACACACACTATCAAACCATGCTCAAAAACATTACAAAACACGCATATACATAATTATATACACAAACTCTCTTTCAAACAACACTGCCAAATAGAAAAGAGCCAAGCCACATTCCGCCTCTCTCTCTCTCTCTCTCTCTTTGAACTATTCTTACATCGTCTTTTCCCTCATTATAAAGACAATCTTCTTACACGGCAGTCCTGGCAGCATTCACAAACACACACATAAATATATATATACAAATTCTTTCTGCCGCGTAGGAGACCAGTTCAAGGGTAAAGAAAATCGTATGGTTGTGGGGGATACAGAAGGAAAAATCAAGTAAAAACCGTCTGGAGTTATAAGATACATATGCAATCGTCTGGAGTTAAAAGTATAGATTCACAGTCGCCTGATTGTAAAAGATAAATACATAATCAATTTTAGACTGACAGCCAGAACTGACCCCTCTTCATGGAGCTACCGTATGAATCTGGGAGGAGTGTCTGTGATTTGAGTAACATAATGTAAAAGTTGAAGGTCAGTTGTGTCATGTTTGTGAGTCCCAAAGCCTGTATTTGCCTTCGGTTTGAACAGCCAGGGTGCGGAGATAAGCTAGCAATTGAGAGGACATACTACCAGCACTCATTATAAACGTACGCCGCTGATGGATTTGTTTCACGACCTAGGAATCACACTTTTTTCTTCTCTTGATTTTTATGGTTTTCAATTTCATTCCCTTTACCGACCGACGATTATTTTCTGCATGAGAGAGAGCTTTGTGCCTGGCGCCATACTGCACCTACGCATCAAAAACCAAATTATTTAAATAACTCGAGACATTAGTGACAAGAAATACATTTTACTGGTGATCAAGCGGCAGACATTAAGGAGTCTGTACAGTTCGAATACTTATTATCATCATCATTATTATTAACTGTATTATTATTATTATTATTATTATTATTATTATTATATTATACTTCCATTATGCTACTGCCAGAAAATATCATGCAGTTAAGAAATGTCTCATAATAACAGACTTACATAGTCACCACCAACTCTTTTACCTCGAAGACATTACAATAGCTGGTCAGACTTTTTTTTTTTTTTTTTTAACTGACAAAAAAATTTTTTCCACCACCCAAACAGCCCTCCATTAGAACTACACAGCGAGACCAAAAGCTTTATGCAGACTCACACACACACACACAAAAAATACAGGGTGGGGAAATATATCAAAGTTACAGGAAAGAAAATATCATAGTTACAAGGGGAGGGGAATAGTTACAGGGGAGGGAAAAAAATATCATAGTTACAGGGGAGAAAAAATATTATAGTTACAGGGGAAAAAATATCATAGTTACAGGGGAGAAAAAATATTATAGTTACAGGGGAAAAAATATCATAGTTACAGGGGAAAAATATTATAGTTACAGGGAAAAAATATTATAGTTACAGGGGAAAAAATATTATACTTACAGGGGGAAAAATATTATACTTACAAGGGAAAAAATATTATAGTTACAAGGGAAAAAATATTATACTTACAGGGGGAAAAATATTATACTTACAGGGGGAAAAATATTATACTTACAGGGGAAAATATTATAGTTACAGGGAAAAAATATTATAGTTACAGGGGAAAAATATTATAGTTACAGGGGAAAAAATATTATAGTTACAGGGGAAAAAATATTATAGTTACAGGGGAAAAATATTATAGTTACAGGGAAAAAATATTATAGTTACAGGGAAAAAATATTATAGTTACAGGGGAAAAATATTATAGTTACAGGGAAAAAATATTATAGTTACAGGGGGAAATATATTACAGTTACAGGGGAAAAAATATTATAGTTACAGGGGAAAGAATATTACAGTTACAGGGGAAAAAATATTACAGTTACAGGGGAAAAAACTCGCCTTGTCGCCGGAGAGGGAAACAGTCAGCAAATGGCGCGTGGCTGTTAATTGTGCGTGGAATTTACCGCAGGGGGAAATGGAGCTGGGAAATAATGATTGTTGCTGTTGTTACTGGAAGGCTGGAGAGGAAATGGGTGCTCGCTCGCTCTCTCTCTCTCTCTCTCTCTCTCTCGATTTATCTAACTACGTATCTATTTACGTCTCGGTGCTGGAGAGAAATGGGTGCTCTCTCTCTCTCTCTCTCTCTCTCTCTCTACGAAACTGGAAAAAGCCACTACTGTTACTGTCACTACTAATCTTGTGAGGAAAGTAGACCAGAAATGAGGGTGGGTCATTCTTTCCTTGAAGTACTGAAAGCTCTCTCTCTCTCTCTCTCTCTCTCTCTCTCTCTCTCTCTCAGGAAACAGGTGCGTCCCTTTCTGCCTAAAGTACTGAAAGCCCTTGCGTGGGAAAGACTCTCTCTCTCTCTCTCTCTCTCTCTCTCTCTGATTGTGGCATTCTCGTCCTAATACACACCATCGTAATTTCTTTTTTCACATGACGAATTTCGAGAACTTTTTTGAGCCAGACAAAATATATATTGATATCAATTTGTGTTAATGAATGTGGTATGAGGGGAGGGGAGGGGAGGGGAGGGGAGGAGGGGTCTCTTGAGGATGAGGAAGAGGGAGTGGGAGGGGGAAAGAGGAGGAGGAATGGAGAGAGGGGTTGAGAGAAAAAAATTGTGTGTGTGTGTGTGTGTGTGTGTGTGTGTGTGTGGATAAATATGGAAAGGAGGGAGGGCAGAAAGAGGGGTAGCGAATGTAAGTTAAGAAAAAAAAAAAAAGTGAGGGAGTAGAAGAGTGAGAGAGGATTAGAGATAGAAAAAAAAGTGGGGTTAGTGTGTGAGTAAGAGGACACAAAGAGGAAATAAATGTAGGAATATGGAGAGAGAGAGAGAGAGAGAGAGAGAGAGAGAGAGAGAGAGAGAGGGCAGAAATTACAAGGAAATGAGAGGAAATAAGAATGAATCATCCACTTATTTTAACATCTACAAAGGTGTACTCAGAAACATAAAGATATTACCTCTACATATCGGTAATTTTGTCCACTTTCCACTTTAAGAAATATAAGGCGCAGATAACCAGGGTAGACTGTAGAATTTCAACTTCGCGCCATTCCCAGCAAATTGAACGAGTCTTTATCGCCCGCCATTTAATCCTGGCTGGACTTCCTCATTATGCTATTTAATCCCATGGTGTAAGATTTAATAATGCTCTGGGTTACGGCAAAATGAGTGCGATTTTAGTCTATTCTCTTACTCCGGATTACACATCATTACTGCAAGGGATAAACGGTACATTTGCATCACTTACTCCTCTCAGTCTGAGCTCGCAGGGTAGGGTCTTGGCGTGAAGGATATTAAGGAACTCTAAATAATACATACGCTACAGTGTGGATATACTGTATTCTGGTTAAATGGTTCATTCTTTGGTACGGTACTATGCTTTGAACTGTTGTGTACTGTTGATGGTGATGTAGAAGTTGTGTTTATCATCCTGTTAACTCTCACTCATAACCACGTCCCCTTTCCTAACACAGCCGACGTGTCATACCCACTATCCAGTACCCCTGCCTTACCCCACCTTCTGAGTGTCCTTCCACCGCCCACGACTCCCCTCCACCCGCGTAATAGCAGTGTATATTAGGCTACTTCTCTAAGCCATCTGTCCTAACCATTCTTCCCTCCCTTTCCTACAGAACCACCGCAACGTCCGCACCATGCCTGCCTGACTCCGCCTCCCGAGAGTGTCCGCCCACCGTTCATACCGCCCCTCAGCCACGCCCACCCACCCCCGCCCACGTCATGCGGGTGGGCGGCAGAAGGGGCAGGAGGAGGGCCGTGTCTCTCCTCTTGATGCTCCTTCTGGCCCACCTGCTGCTGTTCCTGCTCCTGCTGCTGCTGCTACGTCGAGACCACCTGCCCCCCGCCGCCGCCACCGCTGGGGACGCCGCCGCAGCCACTGCCGCCGCCCCTGCCGCCACAGGCCCTGGACCTGACGCCGCTCCAAACAAGCTCTTGGGTAAGTCAGCAGTAGTGGCAGAACGGCTTATGTACCTGTGTCTGCATCTGTATCTGCTTATGTATCAGCCCATGTTCAGTCCACTGCTTTTGTATCTGCATCTGCTTATGTGTCAGTCCATGTTAGGTCCACTGCTTTCTTATCTGTATCCGCTTATGAATCAGTCCATGTTAGGTCCACTGCTTATGTAACTGTATCCATCCATTATTAGGTTCACTGCAGGACTCCAAACTTTCTCCGGAGGGAAAGTAAAAGCCTCAATTTAACCCCTCCCTTTAGTGGCCAAGTTCTCTCCACCTTCGCTGCTGAGTTGTAAGAATGGTGGTAGTCAAGGAGAAGTGCTATGGAAAGGGAGCAGAGCCACAGCACTGTCTTTTTCCTGCCACTGAGCTACGTGAAATTAGCTGCAAAAGGATGAAATCTGGATCAAGTTAATGTGAGAGAGTTATAGTTCGCTTATTTACTCCACAGCCCCTTCATGTCGACGCTTAATCAATTGTATTCAGAATCCCGCCAGACGATTTTAATGAGCTTAGGGGACAATTACCACAAAAACTTAATTAATAGTTCCTTTGCAACTGCTTTTTTTTTTAGTATTATTAGTATGACTACAAATGGACGATTTTATTCAGCTTAAGGAGACAGAAATTCCGCCAACTCGTTCAGTGCAATGTCTTCTCTGTTCTTGCTCCTGACAGACGATTACATTCAGTTCAAGGAAGACCTCACAGGAAATCCAAATACAGTTCTGTACAATGACGTCTTGTATATTTTTGTTGCCGCCAGACGATTTTAACCATTTTACGAAGGACGAGTCGTAACAGACGGAAAATCGTCCTGTGAGTTTTTTTTCCCCCTTTCCACCAACTTTTTTCTCCCCCGGCTTAGATCTCCCTCGTAGTGATGGGGTTAGCAGGGTGGCTGACTAATGCCTAACAGGAGGGGTGACTGATTGACAGCCTGACTAACGACCCTGTTAACAGACTGACACAACCTGAGTGATGGACTGCCTGTCTGTCTGCCGGGTTTAAGGACGGGCACCCTAATCACTCGGCAGACAGCGAACTCAGGAAATATGTTAGGAGAGAGATTCAACCCTTCCCCCCTCCCACAAAAAAATACACACACACACACACACACACACACACACACACACACACACCTCCCTTCATCTTCTCTCCTCCCCCTCACACATACAAGCACCCCTACCTTCATCTTCTCTCCTCCTCCCCACCCTCTCACGTCCTCTCTCTTTCTCCCCCTCTCATTCCTCTTCTCAACCATTATTTAGCTGAAGAATTATGCTTATCAACTGCACATGAGCTTGAGAATTTTAAGAGGGGAAGTTCCGCGACCTCCAAATCCCTCCTCTCCCCCCATCCCCCTTCCCCTTCTCTCCCCCATCCCCTCAACGTCGACCTCTCTCCCACATCTCCTCCTTTTCTCCCCACACCTCACTCCTCTCCCCTCCCAGTTTTCCCCTCCATTTCCCTCACGTCTCCCTCCTTTTCTTCACCCCACCCTTCCAGAAATCCCCCACTCTTTCACCCACATTCCCCCTCTTCCTGCCTCACGCTCCCCTCCTCTTCCTACTCCCAATACTCCACCCCTTCTCCCCCACACACTCTACTGACATGCCAGTGAAAGGAGGATAAGGAGTTGAAGGTAATTTGATAAAAAGGTAATTTGATAAAACAGTGTGATGAGAGATAGACACAAGTTGGAAAGAGAGATACAATAGGAGGAAGACATATACAATAGGAGATGATCAGTAAGACGATAGACTGAGACAAGACTGAGACAGGAGAGTTTGGAGGTGGATAGATAAACCAGCGAAGCATCAGGTAGATACTTAAATAAGCCAGGTATTGTAAAAGGGCGAGACAAATGTAAGAGCACAGACAGGCAAAAGAATGAAACACACACACACACACACACACACACACACACACACACACACACACACACACTCACACACACAAGTCAAACGCGTGTAAGACATGAAACAGATAAAAATGTTAGATACAGAGTAGAGACAAAGAAGTATGAGACAGTATACAGATAACAGACTGATATGCCCAACAACAGATCAACAGATAAGACGATACGATAAAGTTACCAGAGTAAGATGGGACGATGGGACAAGACGAGAGAGAGAGATACAGAACACGGGAGACAGATACGAGACTAAGAAGTGAGACAGATAAAACAGCCTTGAGTAGGAGGGGAAGCAGACGAGGAGTGAGTGAGTGAGTCCAGCGAGGGCATTAGCATATGAAAGAGATATGGCTCTCAATATTTCGGTGAAGCCTGGTGAGGAAGTCCGTGGCCGCTTCACTCACTACTTGAAGCACCTCTCCCTCTCCCTATCGCTTTTGGCCTTATAATAAAAACTGTTATCGTTCTAAAGACGCTGTTAACGCTATCTTGTACATAATTCGTGGGTTTGCAATGTAAGCACTGCATAGGGTTAGTAAGACGAAGATGACTGTGGTGAAAATGATAAAAGTTACGTTACTTTGCAAGGTTCTTTTTATATCAGTACCACCAAAAGAGGGACAGATAGATAGGGGAGGTGAGGAGACGAGACAAGAGGAGAGGAGAGAGCAGAGGAGAGGACAGCAGAGGAGAAGGGAAGAGGGGAGGACAGGAAGAGAGAGAAGAGGGGAGAAGACCAAAGTATAACAGAGACGCGAGGGGAGAGGAAAGCCTTAGACTTTATCAATGCCATAAAATTTCCGTCTTTAAAAGTCTTCGCGCATACGATATCATTTCTCCTCGCTTTTCGGGACCACAGCCAGCCCCCAAAACTTTCCCGCACATTGCATAAAACTCAACTTGTTCAGATGAATATTTTGCCGGAGAGTTTGGGAAAAGGGGGTGGGAGGAGAGTGGGGAGGAGACTACTCTGTTTAACCCTTGGAAATTAATCTGGAATGCAGGAGTACCGGTGGATATAAGGTGGGAGCTGTTTGGTAGGTGATTGTGTCGTTATGAATATCGTAAGTTTGAGAGAGAGAGAGAGAGAGAGAGAGAGAGAGAGAGAGAGAGAGAGCACACCATCCCAAAGTACCCCATGTATTTCACACGTTAATTTCCCAGCCACCAACATTTCCAATTTCCATATTCCCTTTGTAATATATATATGTGAATCGAAATACCGTAACTGCCTGGAAGTTACTCGAGTAATAGTAGTAAAAGTTATTATCTGTGCCTATCGTAATGACGCGCCGGGTTGGAGAGTGTCCGGGGCAAATCGGTTCTATCCATCAGGCGGCGGGGCAATCTGCTGCTCATGGGCGATTCCGGCGCTGCTCCCTCTATTATGGACTTGTAATTGTGTGTGTGTGTGTGTGTGTGTGTGTGTGTGTGTGTGTGTGTGTGTGTGTGTGTGTGTGTGTGTGTGTGTGTGTGTGTGTGTGTTTATGAAATCTCCGTTAACCGTAGCACTTCAAGGGACTTCTCGTATACAGATAAAAACAACTATCGATGGCATGAATTAAAATCGGCTAAATAAAAAAAAATACAAAATACGTCCTCGGGGTGAAGAGAATAACCCCTTCAGTACGATGACCTCTTATTGGCCTACGTCGCCAATCACCATGCAAGTGACACCGGCGTTTGTTAATGTCCTCTTGTGCTTGAAAAAAGAAAAGAAAAGAAACGCACTTAAAACACAACACCGGCTACTCAAAAAGCCCATCTTCAATCTTCTGGCAACTAGGATTTCTCGTGATGAATAAAATCGTCTGCCTTTCGTCTAAATATACTCCCTAAGCACACCAATGGCAAAGAAAGGGATAGTCCAGATTTTTATTTTTGCTTTTAACTTCTAGGACGATTCTCACCTGAACAAAAGCGTCCCGTGTCAACCTGAACAAAGTACCCAGGTGCACAAACATGAGGGGGAAGATTAAAGGGTACGTAACCGTGTAGTTGATTTCCTGACTGAGCACAAACAAGGTGACCCCCGCCTCAGCAATTACCGGCAAGTGATTAAGCCGAGGACACGCCGTGATAAAACTGCTACACACTCATCAGCCACGCATCACCACTACTGCCAGACCCCCTCCCCTCCCCTCCCCTCGTCCCTTCCCTCCCCTCCTGTCACCCTCACCACTTCGTTAAAGCTCCGTCATTACCATTCCACACCGTTCTTTTGCCACCTCCCTCGTCACCACCACCACCATCCCCTACATTGCCTTACACCCGATCGTCTCCCCATCTGCACCACGTCACCACCCCTTTCCATTCCGCCAAAAGTCACCACACATTCCACTTCCATGCCCTTCCGTCACCATCCTCCCTCTCATCACCACTCCCATCACTCCCTTTCCTCCTATCATCATCACCACCCTCTTTCATACGCTCCTTCCATCACCACCAGCTCCCCTCCCATCACTGTCCCCTCTCCCCTTCCTTTCCCCTCACCATTATCCTCCCTCACATCTTCCTCTCTTCCCGTTCCCCGCATCACCCACCTATCACCATCCCATCCTCCCATCACCACACCACATTCACCACTCCTCACCTTTCCCGACTCTATCACCCCCATGCCTTCCCTCGCATCATCACCCCATTTCGTCCCTTCACCACCCATCTCCCCTTCCTCCTCGTACCCTCGCTTCCCCTCCTATCACCACTCCCTTCCCTCCTCTCCTCCCATACCTCCCTTCCGTCACCACACCAATACACATCCCCATCACAATCCCGCCAACACTTCCTTCCTTCCTTCCTCCCTCCCCTTTCACAACCACCTTTCTCTCCCCTCCCACCCACTCTCCCACTCCGTCACCACTCCGTCACCCAGCCCCGTCACACTAATACCCCGCGACAGACTAATGGAATGTCGTCCTTGCAACCCGGATTTAACATCATAATCATATCCACTGATTCTGATTGCCAATTGTACTTATTTGGACCTGATTATTAATGGTGGGGGGGGGGCTTTAGTGGGGGTACAGGGGCAGTGGCAGCAGAGAGGGGGAGAGGGAGACCGAGAACGATGAGGGAGGCCAAAATGGGAATACAACTAAAGGTATGAGGAGGGGAGAGGAAGATCGGGAGCGAAGAGAAATATAAAGTGGATATTAGAAGATATGATTACTGGATTACTAAACTCTTTTTACTCTATCTTGGCCTAAAACTGCCACCTCTCCATCCTGAATGACCAGTTGTAGCAATAGATTAACACTATGGTGGTAGTCACGAAGAAGTGCTACGGAAAGGATGTAGTGCAGTGGTACTGTCTTTTTCTGCCAATGAGCTACGTGAAATGGGCTGCAAAAGGACGATAACCTGGGCCAAGTGAAGGTGAATGAACTATAGTTAGGTTGGTTCTAAGAGCAAAGGGAGTGTCAACAGAAAGGAGATGCAAACCGAACATGAGTGCTGAAGGACAAAGCGCAGGAGAGTAAAACTGACGGTGCAAGGAACTGGAAGGCCGAGAATGAACTGGCAGGAGAGTGTGGAGGAGAGTTAGGTTGATGGCAGAAGGAAAGGAAGATCGAGGACGGGGCGAAGAGATATAATGGACGAATTCCGAGAAAGAGATGCTTAGAGTGACAAGAGGAAGTGGTAATAACGGAGAGAGAGAGAGAGAGAGAGAGAGAGAGAGAGAGAGAGAGCTTGAAGACGTTCCTTGTTAACATCTACTTACGTAAACTCTGGCATAAGAGATTTATAACACTCATATAAAGATACAGATATAAATATTAAACCAGAGGAGTACGATAAAAACGGATTTTATTGCGGTTAACGTGGACGATCCGGATAACCCTTATGGATAGATTCTTTACAGTCGGAATCCAATTATTTCCTTTACCTGACGGAAATTCCAAAGTGACATATACTGAGCCTCTCCAACCTGACTGGCAAAATTATGGAAATATATATTGTAACTCGACGTGTTTTCTATTAATTACTTTATTTACTAGGCCATGAGAAGGAAAACTTTTACATTTTATTAACGCAAAGACAAGCGATTTATTTAAGCCAGGCGATTTATTTTTATTTAAAGAAGATAATTACCTTAGATTGGGAAGATGTAATGAGTGTTTGGTTCATCAGGGGCGTCATATTAATTCGGGCTAATGACTGTTAATAGTAGGTAATCAGTAGTAGTATTTGAGCTCATTACCGCTGTCATGCCAATTATATAACATTATTACCAAACGATTAGTGTAGCTGCCAATGGCTCTGGTGGTGTGAGTACATACTGTACATAAAAACATACACACACATACACATACATACATACATGCTAAGTCTACTGTAGTCGCGGCGCTCGACTCTGAGGTTGTTATTATCGCGCCCTGGCAACCTACCATCCAAAAGTGCGTCTGATTTCATTTATAATATGAGACGCATGTGATTCGTGCATAATATGTTCTTGTATAATAATATTCGTGTATAATATATTCGTGCATAATAATATGATTCGCATGTGATTCGTGCATAATATGTTCTTGTATAATAATATTCGTGTATAATATATTCGTGCATAATAATATGATTCGTGTATAATATGACACGAAATCGGATGCACTTTTGAATGGTAGGTTGCCAGGGTACGATAATGACAACCTCAGAGTCGTGCGCCGCTACTAGACTTAGCATACATACACATACATACATACAGATACGTACATACATTCACATACATATACACACATACATATATACATACATACGTACATGCACACATACATAAACAAACCCGAACAATCACATACAAACACAACTACAGACACATATACATGCATTTACACATACAAGCATTAACAAGGACAGAACACAAACACACATACATAAACTGACAAACAAACACGAACACAAAATTATACTCGTCCACACGCAATTAAAAAAAAGTAAAAAACAAAACAAAATATGCATCTCCATTAAAAGACAAACAGACGTACAAAACACAAACAAGAAAACAAACACATAACACATAAACCACGTCAGGCAACAAAACACACGCAAACATAAAAAAGCACACATATACACACGTACATAGAGTCTCTCTCTCTCTCTCTCTCTCTCTCTCAGGTCATCCGAGTAATGATCTTTGGCGGTTGACTGGCTGGGTGAACACCGAACACACTGCCTTTCTGATGAAGCACACACACACACACACACACACACACACACACACACAAACAAGCACTCTCTCTCTCTCTCTCTCTCTCTCTCTCTCTCTCTCTCTCAAGTGAACCGATTAATGACCTTAAGGGCGGTTCACTGGTCCACAAAGCACAGGACTCACTGCCTTCTGTCGGGGTCTCGCCTGTTGTCATACGCCTTTACGATGCTAGGTCAATGAAGAGAGTGATTTTGAGGGTTGCATATTTAGAGGGCATTTATTAGGTTATTTAGTAAGTTATTTGGTGATTTAAGGTGTTCCGGAGGTAAATGGCGGTACAGGTAAAGGTGATCTGCAGGTTAATTGATTGTTTGAAAGGTGGTGCTGTCAAGGTACCGTAATTACTGCAGGAAGGAACGGTACTATAGAGGGAAATTATGCAAGAGAGGTGTTGGATTTTCGAGAGAGAGAGAGAGAGAGAGAGAGAGAGAGAGAGAGAGAGAGAGAGACATACATACAGACAGACAGACAGCTAATCTTTTCTGACGGTACAAGGAAGACCACGGAACTAAATTAAAAAAAAAAAAAAAAAAGGTACATAATTCTTTCCCCAGGTAAGCACAGGAAAGCGAGAATATATATAATGGCGCTTTCAAGACTACCCCCCACCATTCACTAGCCAACTTGCTGACGGGGAAAGGCATCAGGGAAGAAGTTGGTTTGTATATATAAGGATTCAACTTTTCCGGCACTCAGGACCTTCCAGTAACTACGCTGAGGCAGGGAGAATAGGATGCCATGTAGAGTCAGGGAGAGATGAGAAAGGGATGCCACACAGAGCCAGGGAGAGATGAAGAAAGAATGTTACACAGTGCCAGGGAGAGATGATAAATGGGTTCCACACAGAGCAAGGGAGAGATGAGAAAAGGGTGCCACACAGAGCCAGGGAGAGACTGACGGAGCCGGGGAGAAATGAGAAGAGGATGCCAGAGCCAGGGAGAGATGAAGAAAGGATGCCACACAGAGCCGGGGAGAGATGAGAAAAGGGTGCCACATAGAGCCAGGGAGAGATGAGATAAGGATGTCACATAGAGCCAGGGAGAGACGAGAAAAGAATGCCACATACACGGGAAAAAAAAAAAAGTGTCTCCTGGCCTGAATAAAATCGCCTGAACAAGAGCTGTGTCTCCGAAGGTGGAAAAAATCGTCTGAATTTGCCTTAAAAAAATAAAACACAAATTAAATCCTCTGGCCAAAGGCATTAATGAACACTGTCTCTATTATTTTCTTTACTGAGAGTTTTATTTATTTATGATTTGTTAATATTGACACAGCCAGAATAAATACGAGAGAGAGAGAGAGAGAGAGAGAGAGAGAGAGAGAGAGAGAAATACGTGACTCAAATTTTTAGGCAAACGAAAATTTGAGGATTTACAGATAGACAGACGGGCAGACAGACTGCTATATATTAAAGGATATTTAGTCGTCTGTTCCAATTTTATGTCTGTCTTTTACTTACATTCTGCTCCTCTCTCTCTCTCTCTCTCTCTCTCTCTTTCCGTCCCTTCTTTCTCCGCCCCCCTCCTCTCTCCCTCCCTCCTCCTCCTCCTCTCTCACTTCTCACTGACATCACCTTTCCTTCCACCTCAGCTTATTCTCTCTCTCTCTCTCTCCGCGCTGAAATATGCTCCGTCGGCATTTTCTTCCCTCTCTCCTTCCTGTCCTTCGCTTCATTAATTCTCTCTCTCCGTTTCTTCCATTCTTCTGATTTTTTTCATCCTTCCACTGTCTTCCTTTGATTCTCTCTCTCTCTCTCTCTCTCTCTCTCTCTCTCCCTCATCCTTATCCACCTATTCCATTCATCTCTTTCTTACTTCCTCCTTTCCTTCCTCGTCTTATTCCTTACGTCAGGTACCACTTCCTTGGCATTACTCTCCTTCCTCATCTTCCTTCACAGATTCTCCATTAATTCACCTTTCTCTTTTCCCGTTATTTTTTTCTTTCCATGTCTCCTCCTTCTCTCATCACCATTCCTCTTCCTTCCCTTCCCTATCCTTTCGCATCCCTGTCATTCCTCCTCCTTCCCTCTTCCTCTGCTTCCCTACCTCCTCCCTCTCTCTTCTTAACCACTTATCTTCTCTTTAATTCTTTCCCTTTTCTTCCCTTCCTTATTTCCCTCTCAAAAATCACATCAGTTCTCTCTGCTCTCTTTCCCCTCTTTTTTGTCACTGTTTCCTCTTCTTCCCCTCTGAAGGTCACCTCTCTCTCTCTCTCTCTCTCTCTCTCTCTCTCTCTTTTATAATCTGTTTACTCTTTCTTTCGATGTATCTTTCTTTTTTGCTCCTCTTTCTTCCCCTCATTCTCCCCTCTCAAAGCTCATGTGATTCCCCCTTTCCTGATCCTCTACTTCCCTATTTCCCCCCCTTCCTCTCCCCTCTTTTATCCTCTCCTCTCTTCCTCTCCAGATCCCTTAATCCGCCTTCCCTTCCCTCATTCTTTTTTTGCCATTTCTCTGTTTTTCCCCTCCTCACTCTCCCCTCTGAAGGTCACACGCTTTCCCCTCTTTCTCTTCTTTCTTCTTTCCCCTCTTTCTGCCTTATTCTATTCTCGTTTCTCTCTCTCTCTCTCTCTCTCTCTCTCTCTCCTCTCACACCTCTTTCACTTTGCTCTCCTTTCCTTTCCTTTTGCCCTCTCAGTTCCCACTCCATTTCCTTTCCCCTTTCCTTTCCCTCCCTTTCTTTTTGCTTCTTCTCTTTTTCCCTCCTCTTTCCGTCCTCTGAAAGGGCTATCCAACCTTCTCTTCCCCTCTTTTTCCCTCTACCACCTCCTTCCTCTTTCTTGCTCTCTTCCTCTGGTTCCAAAATTCTCCTTCTTTTCTTCTTATTTCCTCTACTCTCGTAATTTTCCGTCATCTTTCTTTTGTCTTCTCTAAATTTTTCCCCTCCGTCTCCCCTGCCCTTATTCTTTTTCCCTCTCTCGTCTCTCTTACTCTTTCCCTTCCTCTCAGTTTTCCCCTCCTCTCTCTTCCTCTTCCCCTCCCTCTCCCTTGCCCTCGTTCTTTTTTCCCCTCTCCTCTCTCTTCCTACAAGTTCTACAACTCTCCATTTTCTCCACTTTTCTTTCACTCTCTTCTTTACGTTCTCTCTCTCTCTCTCACACACAACTTTCCTTTCTCCCTTGTCCTTTTTTCCCCTTCCCTCTTTGTCCAACCCCTTTACCTTCCTTCACTTCCTCTCCTTTTTATTCTTTTTCCTTCCTCTCTCTCTCTCTCTTCCAAGAGCCAAAACTTCTCTTCCTCTTCCTTCGTCAAAAAGCTTTCCTCTTCTTCCTTCCCACTCTACAGCTTTCCCTCTTTCCATTTCTGGTATTTTCTCCAAGTCTTACGATTCTTTACTCTTTCTCTCCTCTCTTCTTTTTTCTCTCTTCATCCCTTACTCCACTTCCTTTTCCTCCTTATTCTCTTTTTTCTCCGTTCTCCCCCTCCTCATTCCTCCTCCTTTTTTCTTTTTTTCCTCCAAGCTTTCTCCTTCTATTGTCTTTTTTTGTCCCTCCTCCTCCTCCTCCTCTTCTCTTCCCTCCTCTCCTCTCCTCTCCACCACTTCCTCTCCTCCTCTCCCCTATTTCCACTGTCTTTTCTGTTTTTCCTCCTCCTCCTCCTCCTCCTCCTCTCCTCTCCTCTCTTCCACGCCCCCCGCCAATATATATCATCACACGGCCTGGCGGATTACCCTCATATACGGGGATTACAGCGAAGACTGACGGATTTATTTCACTCATTTTCTTTACCCTCTCCAGTCAAACACCCCTGCCTTCTCCCCTTATTGCTTATTTTTACTCCTCATTCTATTTTTCTTTTCCCTCTCCCTCCTTATTTCTTGTCTTCACTTCCTCTTCCACTTCTAACCCCCCACCCCGCTTTCTCTCCCCATTCCTCTACTTTTCCTTTCTTCTTCCCTTGCACTTCTTTCGTGTGTGTGTGTGTGTGTGTGTGTGTGTGTGTGTGTGTGTCCTATGCAACCAAGTCCCACAAACTCTGATTCCTCTTTCCTTCGTCTCAACTTTCTCCCTTCCGTCTCCTTCCTATCCCTACTCTCTTTCCCCTCCTCTCCCCCTCCACGCCCCCTTCAATATATATCATGAGGGGGTCTGGCGGATTACCCTGATATACGGGAGATTACCACAGGGATTTACGGGCCCAGTATTAGTCGGGTATTTTTAGCCCTGAGGGATTTCGTAGTGTAAACAGGGTGGGGTCAAGGGTGAAGTGTGCGTCGCCCTGTCTCATACTGCCGAATTTTATCACCCTGTTTCTTACGTCTATTTCTATCATCATTCTACACCCAGGTCTCTCTGTCTCTGTCTGTCTGTCTGTCTGTCTCTCTCACGCTTGTCTCCTGCTTCACTCCACTTTGAACCTCTGCCTCCCTCGCTTCTCATTCCACTTCACGCCTCAGCATACTACACACTATAATTTACCTTTTTTTTAAATCTTTAATAAGCAATGCATTCTACATTACATCCCAATTCATTCCACATCTCAACGTAACTCACTTCCACACCTCACTCTACCTCACTTACCCGTACCTCACACCTCACCTTACATCACACCTTTCCCTCCTTCGCACCTCTTCCCTACATCACACCTCTCTCTACCTTAGTTCCACATTTTCACACCTCACTCGACGCCACCCTTCCCTCCCTCCAACCTCCCTAGCCCCACCTCATACTTCACCCTCCCTCCCATCTCCCCATATCCCCTCACCCTCCATGCTGCATGGTGGTCCTTCTCACTTTTTCCTGCCAATTTTAACTGGAGGGTTTGGAGGAGGGAGAAGCCTTCTTGCTCTACAATCCTTATCCTTCAGTATGTAGAATTAGATCTTGTAGTCATGGTCTACTCTGTATCTACTCTGTAACAAGCAGCCTCGAAAGGACCATAAGGGCTGCTGCTGTTTGCTTTCCTTTGTACCCCTTTGTGCCCCTCCCTCACCCCTCAGTCTCTCGTATGCCACAAAGAAAAAAAACTTGCTATCTGGTGTGGCCTACTTAGACTAAACACACAGCGTCGTTCACGACTGAAGTTTCTGCTGATAACACTGGGAAAAAAAGGCTGATAAAATTACCTAAGAATTTAAGTTATTTACAGAATTTTTACGACGTCCACAACGAAAAGGCTTTCCCATTTCAGGATGAACAAAGCAGACTGAGATGAAAGAGAAGGTAAATCACCCTTTCAGTACGATGACGCCTACGGTATTTTACAATGTTTCTGCTAGCTTGATTACAATTATTATTATTATTATTATTATTATTATTATTATTATTATTGTTGCTGTAGTTATTATGATGATGATGATGGTGATGATGATGATGACGATGGTGATGATTATTATTATTATTATCAGCTTCGGAGACACCGCTAGCAGTTTATGACATCATGATGCACACAAACACACACACACACACACACACACACACACTGCACCTCAAACTGTGTCCACGTGCCTAGGTTGCCATAGTAACGGACAGACGCCATCAAAATCCAGGTCACACGGCGCCGTAAATTTGGAGGCGGAGAATTTTAGGCTCTATGTGAAGGGGCCAAAAGGACTCTTATGATGGGTGGTGAACTCTGGGATTATCCTCGGACTGGGGGACAGGGGGGGGGGTTCAGAGGCTTTTACTACGTGATAATATTTCGGTTGAAGATATAGTAGACGATGATGATGATGATGATGATGATGATGATGATGATGATGATGGTATATTGTGTGATGCTGCGCTACAGGTCAGACATATTTCTCCGCCAACTTACACACACACACACACACACACACACACACACACACACACACTTCTTTATTCACCAACTTTCTTCTCTGCTTGAGTTTTTATGCGTCCCCAACTGTCTCTCTCGCTCTCTCTCTCTCTCTCTCTCTCTCTCTCTCTCTCTCTCTCATAAACACATTCCACACAATCCTTCTTTCATTGATATCTCTCTGCCTTTGTCATTCGCAGCATCATCTCTCTCTCTCTCTCTCTCTCTCTCCACACACCGACACTAAATCGCCACAATTCTCCATCTTTGTTCTGTCTTCTTCCTCTTCCCATCCTGCCCTTATGTCTTTCAGTTCCTCTCCTTCCTCTTCTCCTTCTCCTCTTCCTCTTCCCTTCCTACTCTTACATCTTCCATCTCTCCTTACATTCCCTTCTTTTCTCCTCTTCTGTTCCTCCTTTTCTTCTCCTTCATTTTTCCTCTTGTTTTATTTTCCCAATTCTTGCTTCACTTCCTCTTCCTTTTTCTTCCTCTTCCTCGTCTTCTGCTATCGCTTCTGTCTTCCTCATTTTCTTCTCATCTTCTGTAATATTCCTCTTTCTCTTCTACGCTTGTGTCTCGGTTTTATTCTTCTTCTTATCATCATCATCATCATCATCATTGTCCTACTGCTTCTTCTTTTTCTTCATCATCTCCTCCTCCTCCTCCTCCGTCTTCTTCTTCTTCTTCCAACGTGCTCTGTCATCCCCTCTGTTTGTCCTGCTCTTTTCATGGCCGACTATTATTTTTCTATGTATTTTTCCTTTATTTTCCTTGGGTTCTCATATGTCACTTCCTCCTCCTGGTTCCTCCATCCGTCTTTCTTCTCCTCATCCTTTTTCCTTCTTCTTTCCTTCCATTTCTCATTTTTTGCTGACCTTTTTATATCCTGTGATGTTGTGGCAGCGTTTCTCTCTCTCTCTCTCTCTCTCATAATTCTTGCACGTCTGTAACTCTCTCACGCTGTTTGCATTTCCCTCTCTCTCTCTCTCTCTCTCTCTCTCTCTCTCTCTCTCTCTCTCTCACTCTCTCTTCTCCTCTTACCGTCTCTTAATAGCGTCCCTCTCCCTTGGGGCAGCCCTGGGAAGTGACTGCTGGAAGGAAAGGAGGAGGAGGAGGAGAGAACAAAAGAGGAGAGAAAGTGGGAGACAGAGAAAAGAGGAGAAAAGGAGGGGATGAGAGAGAGGAGGAAGGCAGAGATAGGAGGAATATGGAGAGAAAGAGGGAGGAAGGGAGAGATAGATGGAGGGAGGGAGAGAAAGGAGAAAAAGAAAGATGAACGGAAAAAAGGAAAGAAGAGAAGAAGAGGGGAAATGGTGGCAAGGAGAGAGGCAAGAAGGGGTGTGTGAGAAAAAAAAAAAAGGAATTAAATGATGGAAGGAAGGAAGAAGAAAGAAAAAAGAAGGAATGAAAGAGAGAAAAAAAGGAAGGAAGGAAAGAAGGAAGGAAGGAAGGCAGGAAGGAAGGACCGAACGAAGCAAGGGAGAAAAAGGAGGGAAAATGAACTACGAAAGGAAGGGCAAAATGAATGGAAAATGACAAACAGAATTTTGAAAAAAGAAAAAAAAATAACTAAAAGACAAAAGATGGAAAATGACGTTAAAGAGAATCTGAAATGAGTCAACGATAATAATATGCTAGAGAGAGAGAGAGAGAGAGAGAGAGAGAGAATTTGCTTGCTTAATAATACGAGGGCAAACCACAAACCCAATAATTCCACATTATTCTCTCTCTCTCTCTCTCTCTCTCTCTCTCTCTCTCTCTCTCTCTCTCAACATAATTAGACCCCAGCCTATTTTTTCTGATATACGATAATTGCTTAGTCCTCTCCTGCTTAGTATTTATTCTAGGGTGAGAGAGAGAGAGAGAGAGAGAGAGAGAGAGACAGACAGACGCCTTCACTGACAAATACACAGAAAAAACAGAGCGACATGCTGACTGACACACACACACACACACACACACACACACACACACACACAAAGGCAGTAGAAACTGAGGTTGGAAACTTCACTTCTATTTTAAGCTGAACAATATCCTCTTCTGACAGCAAATAAATAAATAAATAAATACTAGTAATTCTCAGCTAATAGAAATAATTAAATAAGAAAGGGTCATTTACTGGAGGGTTAATTTCTGTCTGATCTCCTTGATTATGATCAGGAAACAGGAAAAAAAATGATGCAAAAGTCTACGTGCTTATTACGCCTTGCTTCAGAACACACGCATAAAACTTTGGAAAGAGATCAGAGGGAATAGTGGATAGGAGAGAGAGAGAGAGAGAGAGAGAGAGAGAGAGGATGTAGGTGATTAATATAACTAAAATAACAGGCTTGCTGAGTATAAAAAGCAGTGTGTGTGTGTGTGTGTGTGTGTGTGTGCGGAAATATGAGGTCACGCCCTAAAACAGTTTCACGCACACTAATTACCTGAGAAAGACAGACGACTCAAGCACTTCATTACGTGACGCCTTTTCTAAATTGATTTAAACTTGTCTACCGGTACACATAATAATAAAAATAAAGACATCATCGAACTACAAGGGTTACTGGAGATTATTACAGATTACTAGGAATATATCTACATGAAAATCCGTGTAATTCAGAATAGTAGCAAGATTAAACTAAGAAAAGGGTTAAGTGATAATTGAGAGAAGTTGAGGAGGAATATTGTTGCGAGGAATGAATTTGCACCTCATCGCCTCCACGGATTCAGCGCTTCTTAGTCTCAGATGCCCTGTTATCTAAGCAGTAAGATATTTTATTTGTACTCAGTTAATATTTCCAGGGCTATAGCTTTATCGTATTCTCCTCCTCTTCCTTCTCCTTGTCCTCCTCCTCCTCCTCCTCCTACCACCCCTATCCATCTTCCCCCTTCGTCTCCTCCTCCTCATCCTTCTCCCCTCCCAGCAGACCGATACAACACCCCTGTCTCTCCCTCCGCCTCTCTCAACCCTACTTCCCCAGGTTCCGCCACTCCAGAATTTCTCCCCTACCTCCCTTAAATCTACCCGCTCAACCTTCCTCCCCTGTCTCTCCACCCCACCCCTTTCTCGCCCATTCTACCTCTTTCCTCTGCCTCCCCCATTTCTACCTCTTCCTCTGCCTCTCCCCACGCTACTTCTCCAAATCAAATAATCCTTTCACTGATAACTCTACTTTTCCCAACCCTGTCAACCTCAACTACCTATGCCCAGCGCAACCTCCCTGCCTCTGCACCAAACACAAACCTCTGCCTTTGCCTCTCCCAACCCTGCCATTCCAAACCGTCCCCTTCCCAACCCGCTCTCACACAACTCCACGGATCCCAAAACTACCTTTCTAACAGCTACCATTCCAACACTCCTAACTCTCAAGCTCTCTACCTCTCTAAACACTCCTCTCCTAACTCTACCTCTCTAAACACTCCTCTCCTAACTCTCTCTACCTCTCTAAACACTCCTCTCCTAACTCTCTCTACCTCTCTAAACACTCCCCTCCTAACTCTCTCTACCTCTCTAAACACTCCTCTCCTAACTCTCTCTACCTCTCTAAGTGCAACCTCTTCAACACTTCTCAATTTTTGTCTATCCAGTCCTGCACCTCACCCTCTGTCGCAGCCTTCCTCTCCCAATTTCACCTCACTAGCATTTCTTTCCTGCCACTGTCCTTCTTTCCCTGCCTCTCCCCTCTGCCTGCCTCTGTCCTTCTTCCCCTGCCTCTCCCGTCTCCCTGTCTCTTCCTTCCGCCGGCCAGTGTCCTTCTCTCCCTGCCTCTCCCCTTTGTCCTTCTCTCCCTGCGTCTCCCCTCTGCCTGCCTCTGTCCTTCTCATCCTCCCTCTCCCCTCTGTCTTTCTCACTCTCCCTCTCCCCTCTGCCTTTCTCACCCTGCCTCTCCCCTCTCCCCACTGACGCCCCACTTCCTTCCAGGCAGTCCCAGTCCAAGGAGCTCTCCGTGTGTGGGCGTGGGCGGTGGTAGGGCGTGGGCGTGGCAGCCAGTGTACACAGTGGTGGTCGACGCTGGGGCCACGGCTACAAGGGCGCACGTGTTCTCTTTCCTACGATGTTGTCTTGGTGAGTAAAAGCTGTGTGTGTGTGTGTGTGTGTGTGTGTGTGTGTGTGTGTGTGTGTGTGTGTGTGTGTGTGTGTGTGTGTGTGTGTGTGTGTGTGTGTGTGTGTGTGTGTGAGAGAGAGAGAGAGAGAGAGAGAATAATTCATCGTGGGAGTATAAGTCGTGAAAGTGTGGGTTAAGCTTACAAGTCTCTTAAGTACCTCATAAGTAAGACCGTGGGTAACCTTGTAAGTAAGACTGGTGAGTAATTCGGGAGTAAATTTGGAGGATTAAGTACTGAGTAAGGTGGGTGAGTTTGTGAAGCTCAGGAAATGATAAGAAAATTGTGAGTAAGCTGGTGAGTCTTGGGTGAAACTGAAAAATCCTGAGTAACATTAATGAGTAAGATGTGAGGTTGGTGGGTCTGGTTTGGTGAGTAAGGAGGATGTAAAGACGGCAGGTTGATGAGTACAAGGAGACGAAATTTTTGTTATGTTAATGTGGTGTTTGTTGTGACACGAGTTTTTTCCCTATAAAAGATAAGAAATCCCATGAACATCCCTGCATGGTGGTATTATTATTATTATTATTATTATTATTATTATTATCATTATTATTATTATTACTACTACTACTACTACTACTACTATTATTATTATAATTATTATGATTCCGCTGAATGACCTGACTCAGCTTAAGTTTAGTCAATGATTCACGCATATTCACTACGTCTTATTTAGAATTATCACGCATTTTCCAACCAGTTATTCACAGTCGTATAATATTCACTAGGGCGTAGTCAGAATCAGTATGACCATTTCTGTGAGTCATTAATATTCAGTCAGTTTAGATGTTTTAGTCAGTGAGTCAGTTATATTCGGTGCTTCTAATTCCGGTTAGTCCCGAGTCGCTCTAGTCACTCCCGAGTCTTGACCTCATTTGCACCTGAGTCCTGAATTAATTGCCACCCACCTGTCTACCTTTCATTAACCCCTTCACTACAAGGCCCCTTTTATTTTACTCCTGTTACCGTCACAAATATCAGTACAATCGCGTCTTTATTTATTTTCACTTCCTCCTGACCCTTTTATATATATGTAGGTGGTGGAGCTCACCATCCACTCACTCGATGTCGAGCTGCCTTCGGATGACCACACTAAGTGACGTCAAATGGCTTCTGTAAACCAGGAAACCATTTACTAAGCTGGGTGGTAACCATATAACCGAAAGACCTGGTGGCTTAGTGCGTTCAGTGCTCCAACTAGACGCATTCAAGGATTTATAAAAGAGAGATGGTTGGAGTTTATTGCGTACATAACAGCCTAGCCCCGGGCCCCTACGCTCCTGATGGAGGGGAAAAAGGGTTGTATGGTGGATGGATGAAAGGAAAAATCACTTGTGGCAAAGTGGTTATGTTTTCCGGCCTGAAGTGATCATTTGTATAATATTCTAGCTACCGGTACTACTGCACGATTTTTTCCTACAATGTTGAGAAAGAAGAGGAAGTAGGAATTACGAGACTGACTCATGGAAGGAAGGGAGAGAGGGAGGCAATAAAGAAGGAATAAAGAGGGGAAGGCAATAAAGAAGGAAGGAAGGAAGGACGGAAGGGAGGAAGGAAGGATGAACGGAAGGAAAGATGGAAGGAAGAGAGGAAGGCAGGCAGGCATGAAGGTAGGTAGGGGGGAAGGAAGGAAGAGAGGAAGAAAGGAAGTGAGGAAAGTGGGAAAGACAGAAGGAAAGGTTGGAGGAAGGCTAAAGAAGGGAAAGATGGAAGGAAGGAACAGAAAACAGAAGGGAGAAAGGAAGTAATTTAAGACAGAAAGTAAATGAGCAGAGAGAGAAATAAATTGGGAAGTCTGCAATAGATTTAATTACTTCCTCGCCTTTCCTCTCAGTTCATTAGTAAAGTAATTAACCCAACCTGTAATTAAGATGGAGAAACACGGGTACCTGAGAAATTGGGGTAGGGTATGTAAGGTCTATTCACACGTTATAAGGAACTGGACTTGGAACTCTAAGAACTTGATCTCTTTTCTTTCTTGGATATATGTAAGGCATTGTGTGTGTGTGTGTGTGTGTGTGTGTGTGTGTGAATTCTCCTGTATTTCTCACTCTTACGTTATTGTTAGTCTCTCTCTCTCTCTCTCTCTCACACACACACACACACACTAACCTTTCCTTCATTTCACTCTCTCACTTTTTTCCCAAACTGCTTGAAGTCCCCACTCCTACACCATCCCATCCCCCCACACTTTCCCCTGACTCACTCCCTCACCTCCTCTCCCGCAGACAACACGTTCCTGCTGCAGAAGGAAGACTACTTTCACGTGGACGACACCATCCTCAACTACGTCAATGCCACTCATCAGGTCAGTGCAGGGGACGGGGCATACCTAACCTAACCTAACCTAATCTAACCTAACCTAACCTAACCTGGCCTGGCCTAACCTAACGTAACCTAACCTACGTGTGACGCTGAGGTCTGGGAGAGAAAGATTGACGACGACGACGGTGTGTGTGTGTGTGTGTGTGTGTGTGTGTGTTTAAATCCTGAAAGGCCATCCAAATCCTCCATCAGCCACATTTTTTGAAAGATTACCCTTTATATCACGTGCCATAAATGTTTACGACCCGCCTTATCAATCATCTCACGGGTCAATAACGTCACCTCCAAGCGATATAAGTTCCCCCCTCCCTCTTATCAGCCCACCCTATTTTTCTCCCTTTATCTCACCTATTTTCCCTCCTCTGATTATCACACCCTATTTTTTCTCCCTTTTTCTTATCTATATTTCCCCTCCCTTTTCTTATCCCACCCTATTTTTCTCCCTTTTTCACACCTATTTTTTCTCCATTCTCACCTATTTTCCCCCTCCCTTTTCTTATCCCACCCTATTTTTCTCTCTTTTCCCACCTATCTTTCTCCCTTCTCACCTATTTCCCCCTTCTGATTATCTCAACCTATTTTTTTCCCCATTTTTCTCACCTATTTCCCCCTCCCTCTTATCATCCCACCCTATTATCTCCCTTTTTCTCACCTATTTCCCCCCTATCCTCAAATCTCTCCCTATTTTTCTCCCTTTCTCACCTATTTCCCCCCTCTCCTTTAATCTCACCCTATTCTCCTCCCTTTTTCTCACCTATCTCCCCCCCCTCCCTTCCAAAATAATATCTCTTCCACTTCCTCAATTTCTCAACCCCTCCCTTTCTCCTCATTTTCTTTCATCATTCTTCTCCCAACTTTGGCTGGACGTAAGAAATGATGGAATGTATAGTCTATTTGCTTTCACCTAGCGGAACTGGGTCACTACCACAATAATGAATTCCAAGTGGTAGTTTGAGGAAAGAGTCAAATGTCCAAAAATGCCAAAATCTGAGTTTAGCCCACGTCCATCTCAAGTGGTGCATTTTTCAGTGGTAAAGGCGCCAGTCTCTATCCTCATGGTGGGGTCTTTCAGCTGTATTCCTCTTATGAACAAAAAAATAAAATAAAATAATATAAAATCGAAATATAAATCTGTAATGGGGAGTTTAAAATCTTTTGCGACTGCGATATGAGATTTTTTGACAATTACCCTTCTTGCCCTAAACCAGAGCTATGAGGCAGGAATGAATGTCCTTGGTTAACAGTCAAATCGACCCTCCAATCTGACGACAACTGGCCACCACCTGAGCTGAAATGGGTTAGGGATCTTCGTCACGTTAGAACAAAGACAGCAGTGAGCCTTCTAAGCCCCCATTTTTTTCTACCTACCTGGCCATTTTTACAAGAATGTCTTTTTATGTGGCTTTCTTTTCATTAACACCACTGGATTTGGTAATTATACCTTATTACGTGACAAAAGGTGGCAAGTTATATTTTACGTGACGAAGGGGATGCGGGGGAGGTGTAGTGAGCATCACTCCGTCTCCGGGAAAGAGCGATAATAATGATGATGATGATGATGATGTTGATGATGATGATGATAGTAAGACATCAGGTTTCATGGCATGACAAGAGGAGGTGACGGTTAATATTTTCACGTGACGGGATGGGGTTAGGGGGTAGGATAAGAGGGAGGGTTAGCGGACGTCACCGCGTCTCTGGGGAAGGGCGGTGAGGACAGATCCATTATCAAACTTAGAATTGGGTGGGCAGACTCATCCCGGAGTTGGGTAAGAATTAGCGGGAAGTTGCACTACCACCCACAATGGTATTACCACTCTAGGGAGCAGAGGGGTATCCGGAGAAAGGAGGGGGTGGAGAGAGGGGGGAAGGAGGGGGATGAGAGGTGTAGGGGAGGGGATGGAGGGGGATGAGGTGTGTGAAAGAGGGGATGAGAGAAGTGGGAGAAGGAGGGAAAGAGGGATGGGTGTTCTTGTACTTTATATATGCATCTGTTATATATGCTTGACGGACGCCCCCTAACACTTTTTCCTTGGCGATTTAACTGCCCTCCTATATACTGTCTATGGATGTTGCCTTGTATGATGTTGTTTGGAACAGTGAACACCGTGATATCGAATTCAATTCCCCAAACACTTCCTTAAAACAACCACTTCCTTAAAACAACCAGGATGGAACACACGAAAGGATGACAGCGAAGTACAAGAGAGGATGGGAGGAATGTGGTGAGTGGGAGGGATGGGAGAAGGAAAAGAGGGAGGTAGTGAGAGGGAGGTAGGGATGGGAGGGAATTGATGGGTGGGGGAGGAGAGAGAGAGAGAGAGAGAGAGAGAGAGAGAGAGAGAGAGGGCGGGAGGTGGTGGGAGGGAAAGTGTGAATAAAAGAGAGAGAGGATGAAAGTAGGGTGGGAGAGGGATGCTGGAAAATGGTGAAAGTAGACAGACAGGAGGATACGAAAAGAGTAAAGGAGAAAAGGAGAGAAAAAAAGTGAAAATGAAGAAGAAGGAGAAACAGAAGAACAGGGAGAAGGGAGAGGCGAGGAGAGAGAGAAAAATGGATAATTGAGAGAGAAACTGGAAGGCAGCAACTGGAGTGAAAAAAAAGGAAAAGTAAGAAAATAAGGTGAATAGGAACGCAAATCAAACTGTCAGAGTGAAACAAAAAAAAAGAAGGACTGCAGTGGAGAGAGAGAGAGAGAGAGAGAGAGAGAGAGAGAGAGAGAGAGAGAGAGAGAGAGAGAGAGAGAGAAAGCACGGCCAGACAGAAAATAAAAAAAGAAAAAAGGACCAAAATAGTGAATGGATTCCGCGAAGGAGAAGCGAGGGGGTGGTACGGGGAAGGAGTGGATTGTGTGTGTTCCGAATCAGATCTTTTCCACAGAGGCACAGACAAGGAAGGTTACAGGATGCTTGGAATGTGTGTCTGGGAAACGAGGGACGGAGGTGTGGCAGTGTGTGGGGAGGTAGTATGAGGGGTGGCAGTGTGGGGAACGTGACAGTGTGTGGGGAGGTAGAATGAGGGGTGGCAGTGTGAGGCACGTGGCAGTGTGTGGGGTGGTAGTGTGTGGGGTGGTAGTATGAGGGGTGGCAGTGTGAGGAATGTGGCAGTGTGTGGGGTGGTAGTGTGTGGGGTGGTAGTATGAGGGGTGGCAGTGTGAGTCATGTGGCAGTGTGTGGGGTGGTAGTATGAGGGGTGGCAGTGTGTGGGGTGGTAGTATGAGGGGTGGCAGTGTGAGGAATGTGGCAGTGTGTGGGGTGGTAGTGTGTGGGGTGGTAGCATGAGGGGTGGCAATGTGTGGGGCGCCAGTATGAGGTGTGGCAGTGTGTGGGGTGGCAAAGTCTGTGGTGTGTGCTAAGATTATAAGTGTATTTAAGGTGTGACCAGTCGTGTAGTATTGTGGTGACGACGAAAACGACGACGACGACGATGATGATGTTAATGATGGCTATGAAGAGGAGCAGGAATGAAGTAGGGTACGAGGACACTTGGGCACACGTAAGGAGTAGGAGGAGGAGGAAGAAGAGAAGGAAGAGGAAAGAGACAAGTCTAAGACGCGTGGGCATGACCAAGGGCCGTTCAAAGGTCAAAAGGCCGAGAAAGGAAGGAAAGAAGGAAGGAAGGATACCGGAGGAAGAAGGGAATGGACGATGAAGGAAACGTTTAAGAGGGAAGGAAGTTTGGCGGAAGAAGTGATGGAAACAGGATGTGGGAGGGAAGAGACGGAGGGAACTTCTAAGAAAGGAGGGAAAAGTGAAAGTTGAGCGCAGCAGTAAAACGACGACGAAAGGAAAATAAGAATAAGAACAGGAGGAATTAGACAGATGGAAGAGGCTGCGTGGGTCGTTTACAGGTCGTCTGACCGAGAAGGATGGAAGGAAGGAAAGCAGGAAGAAAGGAAGGAAGGATGGAAGGAAGGAAGGTGGGAAGGAAGGAAGGAAGCTGGACGAAGGAGGGAAAAGTGTAAGGGACGGAGGTGAGAGGAAGGAAGAAATCTGCGGAGTGGAAGGAGGACGAGGAGGAGAAAAAAGATATATAACTAGGAAGGAACTGGGAGAAGGAATAAGAGGAAAGGCGGGAAGGACGCTGAGGAAGGGAGAAAAGAAGGGAGGGAAGTTGGGAGAAGGAGGGATACAATGGAGAGGGAGAATGAGGAGGGATGGAAAGAAGAAAGTTAACGAAAAGAGGAAAGGAAAGAAGGAAGTTGACGGAAGGAGGGAAGGAAGTTGAAGGAGGCTGTGATATGGAAGGAGAGACGTGAGAAAGAAGAAAGTTGAGGACAGAAGGGACGTCAGGGAAGGAGGGATGTGAAAGGAAAGGAAATTAAGGAGGAAGCAGGAGAGAGGGAAGGTCATGAGAAGGGAAGGGGTTCAAGGAAGCCAAGATATGACAGAGAGAGAGAGAGAGAGAGAGAGAGAGAGAGAGAGTCACTATACAACGAGAATGAAAAAGAATGAGAAACTATCAATCGCTGTCAGAAAGAGAAGAATGCAAGGAATTAATAAGAGAGAGAGAGAGAGAGAGAGAGAGAGAGAGAGAGAGAGAGAGAGAGAGAGGAGACTAGTGATTGATAAGACGGTCCCTTCTTTCTCAAACTGTCGGTCGGGGGGGGGGTCACTCTACATAAGTTAACCCTCTTGCACGGTCAGCTGCGGGGGGAGGGGGAGGGACGAAGGAGGAGGACGAGAGACAACTGGAGGACGAGGATTGGACAAAAAGAGAGCTGGGGGACGAGGACCGGACAAAACGAGAGCTGGGGGACGAGAACTAGACGAACAGAGGGAGTGGGAGGGACGAAAAAGTGTGTGGGTTGACGATTATTGGATGAAAAGAGGGAGGATAGGGGATGAAGGAGGGTGAGGGACGAGAAGAGAGTGGGCAAGAGGACTAGACGAAAACTGGGAGGCTGGGGGGACGAAAAGACAGCGGGGATGGATGGGAACTTGACGAAAAGTGGACGAGAGGGAGACAAGGGGACGAGAGAGAGAGAGAGAGAGAGAGAGAGAGAGAGAGAGAGAGAGAGAGAGAGAGAGGCACATGGATGGGGCAGGAGAAGAGGAAAGGACCAGGAAAATGGGAGGAACAACAGGAGGTGGCGAGATGGGGTAGGACGAGTACAGAGGCCGAGAAGAGGGGGATGAAAAAAGCAGGGGACGAAAGGAGGAACTCAGACAAGGTAGGAAAAAAGCGGAGACAAGTAAATACAGGGGAAAGTAAGTGACGAGATGGACAAGGAGGAGGAAATGAGGAGGGAGGAGTAGGATTTATTGGTGGACGAAACAAGGTAGGACGAGAACAGGGGACGAGAGGACATGGTGGAACGAGAGGACAGGGGGGATGGGGAGAGACGAGGACGATTCCAACAAGTGATGTGGTAGAATAAAGAGAGAAAACAGGACAGATGAAAAATAAAAGAACAAGAGAACGAGGAAGGACGAGAACAGGGGGACAAAAGGACGATGTGGAACGAGGACATAGGGACGAAAGGTCGATGTGGGACGAGGACATGCGGACGAAAGGACGATGTGGGACGAGGACGATATGGACGAGGACATGGGGACGAAAGGACGACGTGGGACGAGGACATGAGGACGAAAAGACGATGTGGGACGAGAACAAGAGGACGAAAGGACGATGTGGGACTAGAACAAGGGGACGAAAGGACGATGTGGGACGAGGAGCCAAGGTGGGGTGGGTGGGGATGAGGGCGGTCGTCAGCTCTGGTAATATATTCATTGGTTGGATGGCATGGGGAGGGGGCCCACTGTTGTCGACATTAATGGTTCAGTCTCGATATCAAGGTGTGTGTGTGTGTGTGTGTGTGTGTGTGTGTGTGTGTGTGTGTGTGTGTGTGTGTGTGTGTGTGTGTGTGTGTGTGTGTGTGTGTGTGTGTGTGTGTGTGTGTGTGTGTGTGTGTGTGTGTGTGTGTTACTTACGTTTACATGAGTATATACGCGTACATCTTTCAAGGGAGATCAAACATACATTTTTAGATTACAGATTGCTTGACCGATAAATGCAAATGCTCTAAGCCAATTTTTTTCCTCCCCTCCCTTCCCTCGTCCTCATCTTCCGTGTACCCTACAGTATACCTCCCCTCTTCCCTCCCATCTCCTCCCCTTTCCTATCTTTCCCTTCTCTTCCCTTCCCCTCTGTCTATCCTCACCTTTTCCAATTTCCCTTGTCTCATTTCCTCCCGTTTTCCTTGCCTCCCTTTCCCGTCTTTCCCTCCCATCCCTTACAATTTCTTACTTCCCCTTCTTCTTGCCATCCCCCCCCCCTTCCTTTTCCATCTCCCCCCGCCTGTCCTTTCCCTCTTTCTCCTGCCTCTCTTTCTCCTCCCCTCCTTCCTCCCAAAGGCTGATTTCATTTCCCTCTTTCCTGCTTTTACTCTACCCTCATCTCCCCATTCCCCTCTTCTTTCTTACTACCACTGCCTTCATCTCTCCTCTTTCCTCCTCCCATTTCCCATCTCTAACTTTTCTCTTCCCTCCTTCCTCTCGCCTCCTTTTCCCCCACTCCTCCATTTCCCCACCCCATTTTCTTTCCCTCCCCTCCTCCCCCTCCCTTCCTCTTTCTCTTTCCTCCATCCCCTCCCTTCCCCTTTCTCTCTCTCTCTCTCTCTCTCTCTCTCTCTCTCTCTCTCCAGTAATGCATTAGGATTATCCCCTCCATGTCAAATCCCGCCCCTTCTCCCCTCACTCTCCCCTCTCCCCTCTTATATAATTCTTCCCTCTCTCCCCTCTTACTTTTCATCTCTCTCTCTCTCTCTCTCTCTCTCATTTTTTCTCCTCATTCCATTTAAAATACCCCTTCCTTACTTCTTCCTCAATTTTCATTCCTTCTACCTCCCTCATCATCAGCCTTTGTTTCTTCCTTTAATAACAAGTCGCTAATTATTCTTGTCTGTTTTCCTTCCTCCTTCGACGTCTGTCCAATTAGCCTCAATTATCCCTTATCATCGTAATCAAGCAATTTATCTTTATTGACTCTTATTATCTATTATTTCGAGACGGTAAAATAATTGGCAGGATTATACGCTGGGGGTATAATGATAGGTTGGTGTGAGGTGATGACAGAGAGAGAGAGAGAGAGAGAGAGAGAGAGTGTGTGTGTGTGTGTGTGTGTGTGTGTGTGTGTGTGTGTGTGTGTGTGTGTGTGTGTGTGTGTAATAGATAATGACTATCAGTGTGAGCGAGAGTGAGTTCAGACTGGATATCAGAGTGAAGGCAGGACTGAGTATGCGTAAGGGTAAAAGGTGGTAAAGATAATGCCAGTGTGAGCGAGTAAGTTAGAGAGAATCAGTGTGAGAAATTAAAGACAGTAACGTATGAGAAGGTTACTGGGTGAGCGAGCGAGGAACTGACAATGAGATAAAGTGCATGTGAGAGTGAGAGCCAGTGTGAGAAAGTGTGAAAGTGAGTTAGTGAGAGTGCAGGGGTACTGTGTGTGAGGGACACTGACAGCTAAAGTGACAGCCAGAATGACGTGGGAATCTGCTGTCTTAATTAGTGCTGAGAGAGAGAGAGAGAGAGAGAGAGAGAGAGAGAGAGAGAGAGGGGGGAATTTCATTAGGCAAGGGGGATAATTCTGCGAGGGGACCGATATAGCAATAGCTTCGGCAAGCGACCTGATTCGGCACCTTGACGTCAATGAGCAAGGGTACTCTCTCTCTCTCTCTCTCTTTCTGTGTGTGTGTGTGTGTGTGTGTGTGTGTGTGTGTGTGTGTGTGTGTGTGTGTGTGTGTGTGTGTGTGTGTGTGTGTGTGTGTGTGTGTGTGTGCCTCAGTAATTAAGGCCTAATAGCCCCTCTGGTAGGCTAATTGTCGGTGGGGGTGTCGTCTCATTATCCTCTCATAGCACAGTATTTATCAAGTCTTTAGTGGTGGGTGGGGTTAGGATGGAGCCGCGGTGGCCTGGGAGTAGTGTGTATGTCTGGCGATCAGCGTGTACCCTTCTTCCTAAGTTACAGCAAAGATATGGTGGACATGTCAAAAGAGTGTTGGTAGTGTGTCCTTTCATGTGAGAGTATGTGTGCCTCTTCCGATAGTTATAGACTGACACACATAAACACAGCCAAAGACAACACTCTATCTTATGCACTGCACCCACTTCATACATCCCTTCCCTGTTCGTACTTGATCAGCATGGGAAAGGGTTTATTCTGGTTTAAGCCCTCCGGTTCTAAAGTGGTCCTCATATAGTTTGGTATGCAGAATATAACGAGCACAGACCTGACCCTACTTCAGTCAATCCACCCACATGCCACACAGCTTTGTCTCACTTAAGCTGCATCAAATCGTGTGGAAGCAGCATGAAGTAAAATAAGACATCATCCACAAAGGATTTTAAAAAAAATACGCATAGCATCTACTAACGCAATCAGCATCTCCCTGACCTCACCCAAGTCCTAGGTCACCCCCAACTGGGCTGATCCTGTGCAATATTTGACATCTGACCTAACCTGGCGCCGTGACATGACCCTGCGCCCCCCTCACATGACCCCTACACTCCCTTCACATAACCCCGCCTGCGATATTAACCCA
>NC_136977.1:3364642-3414642 GCF_032717465.1 Coenobita brevimanus | reverse complement strand
CCAATAACATTACTTCTTTTTCATTCTTCGTATATGCAAGCGATTATATTCAACTTTAGAAGGGTCTGAAGCAGTGCAGGGGTTAATGGGAGGCTGCAACTAACCCCTCCAGATCCAAAACTCTCTCTCGTGCTGAATAAAATCGTCTGGAAATAGCGAGTACCAACTACGATTGGAAGGGGTTAACAGCATCACTACCAACCCCGATACAGTCCTTTTACCTAAACTTGGCCCAAATTTCTCTCCTTCACCTGACGGAGTGACAAGACAAGGCAATTCAATGGCTCTACGTCCTTTCCACAGCACCTTCTTTTGACCAGCACCATAGGCTAGTGTTAATCTGTTGTTGTTGCTCAGCCTTCAAGATGGGGGGACGGCAATTTTGGGCCAAGTTACGGTAAAAGGAGTATACCAGCATCACTCCCAAGGTCGCAGGGCACAGACACAGACGCTGGGGACAACTGGGGTACAGATGATATAAAGCCCTGGGTCACGCTCCTTAGGAAAAACACTTAGCTTCTCCACCGCAGTCGTCACGAAGAGATGAGTTTTTTTTTTTTTTGGGGGGGGGGGCGGGATGGGTACGGTGTGTGTGTGTGTGTGTGTGTGTGTGTGTGTGTGTGTGTGTGTGTGTGTGTGTGTGTGTGTGTGTGAGAGAGAGAGAGAGAGAGAGAGAGAGAGAGAGAGAGAGAGAGAGAGAGAGAGAGAGGGTAAAAAGGGTATGGAGGGGAGAGTAGTTTATGAATAGCAAAGGAGGAGGAGGAGGAGGAGGAGGGAAGAGAGATGGTGTTCATGAATGGCAGAGGAGGAAGGGAAGGGCAGTAGGGGAAAAGAGAGATGTGGAATGTGAAGTAGAGGGGGAGAGGGAAGGGAAAGGGAGAGGAAATAGTTGTTTATGAATGCGGAGGGGAGAAAGGGAGGGACAGGGGGCAAAGGAAAGGATGTGCATAAATGGGGAAGTAGGAGGGAAGTGGAGGAGAGAGGGAGGGGAGAAGGAAAGGGTGAGGGAGCGGGGAGTTGCTTATATTGGGACTGAACGAACTGAGGGGTAGAGAGAGAGAGAATGGAAGGAGGGGTAAGGGAGGGAAAGAAGAAGGATGAGGGAGTGAAGGAGAGAGGATGAGGGAGTGAAGGAGACTGGATAAAAGAGGGACAAGGAAAGGATAAAAGAAGAAAGGAGGAAAGAAAGAGGATCAGTGAAGAATGAAGAGAGGAAGGAGATGAATGGCTAGGGGTCTCGGTGTATGATGTATGTTCTTGTTGTATGTTGCTGTTGTTGTTGTTGTTGTCGTTTCATTTTTCTTCGTCGTAGTCTTCTTCTTCTTCTTCAAGGGTTGGTCAGATTTACTAGGGCTCTTGAGATGCATTTTCTTTTTTTCCTAGAGACACCTATGATTCATACTACACAAAAGTGATACATGTGGTGATTACGTTAGTGAGATGAGAACTACATTAACCTAACCTAACCTGCAACCACATCACAGCCTTTTATCATCATCATGAACAATAACACCATCACCATCATTATCCTCCACATCATCATCACCACAATTAGAACATCGTCACCACCACCATTACAGCATTATCCTCAACATCATCACCACCACAATTAGAACATCGTCACCACCACCACCATCTCATTCATCACCTATTCCAATGATATGAAGAGAGTGGGACATTACAGAGACACAGCACTGGCCCAGGAATAGTAACAACCCATCACGCAAGCGCAGAAACAGCCATCAACACAGTCAGTAGAGTACGCTGTGAAATGCTGCGACAAGACATTCACTCAACATCCGCCCCTTCCAAATGCTCGGCTTATTGACAGGCTCGCTAGCTCTCCTCCCTCACTCGCTCACTCACTCACTCTCTTTAACTCACTCACTCACTCATCCTCACTCAAAGGCGAAATGAATAGTAATACTTCCTACTACTTCTCACGCAAAGAAAAGATTAGGCGAAATGAATAATACTACCTCCTAATACTTCTCAAAGAATGACTTAGGCGAAATTAACAATACCTTCACATACTTCCCACTTAAAGAAAAGCTTAGGCGGAATGAAGAGTAATACTTTCAAATACTTCTCACTCAAAGCTCAAGGAAAATTAATAGTAATACTTCCTAATACTTTTCACTCACTGCCTGGAGCTGAGATGAATATTGGGATTAAGAATGGACTAGACGGAGACTCATACAAACATACACTCTTATGATCAATTATGTCTTAATGAAGATACAGTACTTTTGTGGGTAGAAGAAATGATGATGATGATGATGATGATGACGACAGATATTTCTTTCGTTCTTTCTTCCTTCCCTTCTTTCTTTCTCTCTCTTTCTTTCTTTCTTTAATTATTCATTTATTCATTTATTTGTGTGTAAAACAGGTTGTAATGATAACTTACTTTTCACTGTCCACTACTGTACATACCTAAAACATCTCTCTCTCTCTCTCTCTCTCTCTCTCTCTCTCTAATACACATACTCCTCTTCTACCCCCACAGCTGCGGTGGCTACTCCTCCCCCTACTCCGGCGCGCCCGTAGTGTGGTGCCCGCCCAATATCTGCCCCACACGCCCCTCCTCCTGCGAGCCACGCCCTCCCTAGCACGCCTTCCACGCCCACAAGCAACCAGGCTCATGTACAGGGTCAGTGAATTTATTATCTATCTATCTATCTATGTCTGTGTCTTCTCGCTCCAGTCAGATTTCAGTGCCTGTCTGTCTATCCATCTATCTATCTATCTACCTATCCAACTGTGTCTGTCTGTCTGTCTGCTTGTCCTCCTGCCTCTCTCTCTCTCTCTCTCTCTCCTATGTATTTCACTCAAGCTTATACCAGATCATTTCGTTCACCTGAGAGACATGAACGTTCAAAAGGCAGCATCATGTCAGGAGTATTTTCCACGCTTAAATAGATTAGCAAGTCAAATTCTACGCGAGGAAACGAGCACAGAAATGACTGGTTCCTGCATCAAGTGCCATGATTCTCTCTCTCTCTCTCTCTCTCTCTCTCTAAAACCCCTCCACTCTCTTCCCCAGGCCCGGCGGGTGGTGTCAAGGACGGTGTTCCAGGTGAGGCGAGATGAGGTCACCATTATGGCTGGTTACGATGAGGCGGCTGACCTCTGGCTTGCCGCGAACTTCCTCACAGGTTGGTGGGGTGGGGTGGGGTGGTGAGGTGGGGTGGGGTGGGGTGAAGGGTGGGGGGTGGGGAAGGGTGGGGGGGGTGTTGAGAGGTGAGGCGGTGGTGGTGGGGTGGGGTAAGGTGAAGGGTAGGGGGTGGGGAAGGGTGTGTGTGGTGACTGTGCTGAGAGGTGGGGCGGTGGTGGTAGGGTGGGGTTAAGGGTGGAGGGTGGGGAAGGGTGTGTGTGGTGAGTGCGTTGAGAGGTGTGGAGGTGGTGGTGTGGTGAGGGTGTCGCGCAAGGTGAAGCGGTGGTGAAAGTGTGGTGACAGAGCAAGTATGGTGAGTCCGTAACTGTCATGAAAGTACATGTGTAGTGAGGGTGTAAGTATGCTGAAGGTATACGTGCAATGAAGGTGTAAGTACTCGTATGCTAAAGGTGTAAGTATGGGTAAAGCCTACGTGAAGATGTAGTGAGACTGAAGTGTGGTGAGGGTGTAAATAAGAGGAGGGCGCAAGTGTGATGAGGGTACGAGAGGAGCCGAAAAAAAATAGCGTGTGGGGTGCGACGGGTGACGGTGTGAAAGATAAGGTATCAGTGATAAGGGTGGCGAGGGTGGAGGGGGTGGGAAATTAATGTGCTGCCAGGCCATTGATAGGGGGGATGGGGGGGAGTGAGGCTGATATTTTGGGTCGTTTAGCTCTCTCTCTCTCTCTCTCTCTCTCTCTGCAGGCTAAGACGATCCTTTACGTCATTTAGCTTGTGGTTCCAAAGAAATTCAAGTATACAGCAACGCTTAAGTAAAATCTCCGTGAAGGGGGGGGGGGCAGAGGTGTGGCAGTGTGAGGCTGGAAGTGTGTAGTGTGGCAGTGTGAATTGTGGCACTGTGAAGCGTGGTAGTGCGATTTCTGAAAATGTGTGGTATGACCTCGTGTGTATGAGGTGTGGTAGTCTGCTGCGTGGTGGTATGTGGTATGGCAGTGTAAATCGTGGCAGAGCAGTGTATATTGTGGCTGTGAGCAGTGTATAAAGTTTGCTAGTGTGTGGTAAAGGAGGTAATCGAAAGGGTTGATGAATGATGAATGGAAAAATACGAAACATATCTTGGACAAAACGGGTCCCTAAACTCCCTTATTCATTCCCCAAACAGGTCGCTTATACCAGAACGCCAGCCAGCCCTTAGCGACAGCCGAATTAGGGGGAGGGACCCTGAAGGTGACAGTCCCTCTCCCAGGCCCCCCAGAGCACATCCTGAAGGTGATACAGGAGAGACGGAGGGGCGCGGCGGGAGGGAGGAGACAGACGGGTGACGGGAGGAGTGGGGGTATCTATCCGCCCCGTGGGACTGGTGGGGCGAGACGGGGCGCTGGGGTGGGGCGAGGAGGTGGGGCGGGGCAGTCTACAGTCGCCCCCGGGAGGAGTACCCCACACAGGCGGAGGAAAAATAATAACAGGAAGACTAGTAGTGATAGACATAAAGACAGTGGTGATAATAATAATAATAATAATAATAATAATAGTAATAATAGCAGGAGTAATGTTAGAAATACTCACCAAGAAGCTAGTGATATTGTAAATAATAATAATAATAATAATAATAATAATAATAATAATAATAACAGTGCAGGGAAAAATAACAAGAGTGAAAATAGAAAAGCCAACAACGCCAATAAAAGAACATTCAGAGAAAGAGTGACCCAAAATAACGCGAGAAGACGAGGAGGAGGAGGAGGAGGGAGAAGAGCAGAAGGAAGAGAAGGAGGAGGAAGAGAAGAAGGAGGAGGAAGAGAAGAAGGAGGAGGAGGAAGAGAAGAAGGAGGAGGAGAAAGAGAAGGAGGGGTAGGAGGAGGAAGAGAAGGAGGTGTGAGGAGAAAAGACGAAGTGAAGAAAAACAATTCGTCTCGTAAGGAAAATGTCAACACAGAAGGCGTCGATCAAAGTGAATCAGGTGCTCAAATCAGAACCCAGGGAAATGCAAGAGTTTCTAGCAGGGGTTCGTCGCCGGGGGCGTCACAGAATGGAGATGTGACGCAGAATCAAAGTGCGTCACAGAATGGAGATGTGACGCAGAATCACAGTGCGTCACAGAGCAGACGGATGTCACAGAATCGAGACAGGTCACAAAAGCATGATACGTCGCAAAACGGAAGGACGTCACAGGATCAAGATGTGACACAGAATCGAGGTGCGTCACACAGGCAAACTACGTCACACAATCGCAAGACGTCAGAGCAGGAGGAGGAAGACGTGTTACGAAAGCCACAAAAGACAAGACACCACCACAATGTAACTCAGGAAGCCGGACCTCGCAATGAGCCAAATGATTCCTCCTCCGTTTTTCTACCTCACAGACCACACGGAGGAGGGAGGGTGGAGGAAAAAATAAATCATGGAGGAAGGAATGGAGGTGAGGAAAAGGATTTGGTAAATATCAAAGGAACTGCGGAGGGAGAGGGATCGAGCGTACATGGAGTGGAAAGAACGAAGGGAGAAAGTGGAAGGGGTGGAAGAATTGGATCAAGTGGAGATAGGATAGGAGGCAGTGGAGGCAATGGTAGACGAAGAGGGTGGAGGAGAAGGGGGAGGCAAGGTAGGGGAAGGGGTAGGGGGAGTGGGAGGAGAGGAGGAAGGCAAGGAAGTGGGAGGGGAGGAGTGAGGCGAGGAGAAAGTCTAGGAAGTGAGAGCGAGCGAAGCCAAGATGAGGAAAGTGGAAGAGAAGGAAGAACTCAAACTCATAATACGGGAAATGGAGGTGACTCAAAAGTAGAAAGTCGACATCAGGAACGTGGAAGGGAAGGAAATGTGGACGCAAGAAGCAGAAGAGAAAGAGGTGAGAGTCAAATTAGGGAAACTGAAGAGCATGGGAGAAGAGAAGGAGATCAAGGGGAGACAAGTGAAGAAAGAGAACTAAGTCAGAATGAGGAAACTGAAAGAGCAGGAAGTGATGATAAAAGAAATGACATACAAGGATGGGAAGACAACCAAGAAAATGGACGAGAAACGAGTCAAGATGAAAGAAGCAGAAGACAAGGAAGAGAGGAAAATCAGGTAAACAGAAGTGGACGGAGAGGAGGAAGAGGGAGACGTGGAGAGGAAGAGACAGAAGAGACGGAAAACACAGACCCAAGAAATGGTGATGATGGACGGGGGGAGCAGCGCACAGACGGGGAGACATACAGAGACGGGAAGAGAAAGCACACAGACGGGGAGAGAAGACACACAGTAGGGGAGAGACACACAGACGGGGAGGAGAGACGAAGAAGCAGCAAAGGTCGACGTCACACAGAGATGAAAAGCGAAGAAGATCAAAGACGTCAGGAGCATCGCAAACTGGGCGGAAGCGAAGGAGGACTGAAGGGGGAACAAAGACAAGCCTCCTCAAATCACCAGCAGCAAAGACGGATCCTTCAAGGGAGACGACACCACTCACCATCTCAAGGCTCAGGATCCCAAGGACGAGGAGCTGCCACACACAACGAGGCCGACAATCAGGTTCTTCGAGGGGGACATAACTCGGCATCTCAAGGGGGACATACCACTGCCTCTCAAACTTCAGGGTTTAAAGGAAGACTTACCATAAATCTTAATACCTCGTACTCAAGGAAGCCCAGACCTCCATTACACAGGAGGAGGCCACGGAGGAGATATAGAACAAGAAACCAAAAAAAGCCGACAAGGAGAAAAACAACACACAATCCTAGTAAAACACCTAACTTTCCACTCAAGCCTGAAAACAAAAACTCATCACACGAACACGTAATTTCGTCAAAACAAGGACAAGAAAATTCGTCAAGAGAACATCAAAGTGCATCACCAGCGACACACAAAAATTCTTCTCTAACAGCAACTCCCTCCATACACGGTACGCACCTGGAAGAGACCCACCCACCATCCACTTCCCCTGCTCACCCACCACTCACTTTTCCTGACCACCCACCACCCAGTAAGTGGAGGGGCGGTGATGGTGGCTCAGCGGGGGATAATCCGGGTTCGGGTCAGATGAGCGGCCAGCAAGAATCCCACCCAAGTCTGCGGAATCATAAACCCCCTCACACTCCCTCACACTCCACCTCAGCCAGCCACTCCCCACACGCACCCCATACCGAGATCGACGGAGCACCAGAGCACGCAAAAAGAGGATATGAAAACCCACAAACCCAGTTGAAGACGGGAGAGGGAGGGGACAATCTGATGACAAGGGGAGACGAAGATATAACAACTCACAAACAAGAGGAAGGAGAAAAGGGCCTGACAAAAGATTGGAACGAAAACAGAAAAGGAGAAGGGGACAATCTAGCCCAAAGAGGAGGAAGAGAGGGGGATCTAACCAAAACAGGCCACGAAAACACAACACCGGACAGGAAAGAGGGAAGAAGAGGAGAGGAACATCTGGCAGGGGAAGTTTCAAGCGGTGAGATAGTAGGCCCGACGTCAGAAACCCAAGGAGCTGGTGGGACGATAATCAGCCCTGTCTCGCCCGCGTCTGACACAAAGGCAGGGGACGGAGGAGGAGGAGGACGAGGACGAGGAAGAGGAGGCGGAGAAGGAGGAGGAGTAAGAGACGCTGGTGCACCGCTGAGCAGGGAGGAGGAAAGGAGAAAAAGTGACAACGATGGAGCACGTGGAAGAGGAAAAACTGACTACACAATACAAGAAAATGACATGAGAACAGAGGACCAGAAACGAAACAACTCAAGAGTACGAACATGGCAAAGGAGCAAAGTTAATAAGAGTGATAATAACAGCATTAATAACAGTACAAGAATAAGCAGGAGAAGATGGTGGAGGTGGAGGAGGAGAAGAAGGAGACGGAGAAAGCACAAAGAACCCCCAGGAAACTTTGACAATAAAACTCTATCCCCGACAAATAGACAAAAATATGAAAACTCAACCATGGCAAACTTGCGTCATTCAGCTAATCGTCGCAATAATAGGAGACCGTCGGTGGAGAAGGAGAGAAGCTGGAGGAATACCACCAATTCTCCGGAGGCAAGGAGGGGAGAGGAGGAGGGGAGAGTGAGAGGGGAAGAAGAGGGGAGGGCGAGAGAGGAAGGAAAGGTGAGAGAAGAGGAGCGGAAGGAGGATCGAGGAAATGGCAAACCTTCAGCACAGACGAGGCCGGGGAATATCAAGATTTCTCCAGCAGAGGGAGAAGAGAGAAGGATGTGGAAGGAGGAAAAAGGGGAGAGAATGGAAGAAGGAAGAAGGGTGACAGCGGTGATGGAGGAAGGAAAGTTGGGAGGAGCAGAGGAGGAGGAAAAGAGAGGAAGAGTCCAGGGTCGAGGAGGAAATAGCAGAAGAGACTTGGGAGATGAGTCGATCATTCTCTCGCCTCACACCAAAACCCACCGACACTCGACAAATCCATCAAGACTCCCACCTGAAGCTCACACCGACAGCTCAAGGGCGCCTCCTGCAGCTCCCGAGGGCAAAAACCAATCTGCGGGAATCACGGGGGGCGACAGGGAGCATCAAGCCCTAAACTCTGCCCCAACGACAACAGAAGGCAGAGGCACCAAATTTCCTTCCACAACCACCCTCGAAAACTCATCAGACGCCCGAAATAAACATCCGAGAATTTTTGCTCAGCCCGAATCAGCCCGAAATAATCGCGAAGAAATCAGAGGTGAGACCGACCAAGAAGAACGGTCTGTCATTCTGCACATTCGTCACCATCGTCGTCGTCATCTTCCCCCCAGTGTCTTCGGAAATCCACCCCAAAACGAAAAGGAGAAAATTCTTGGTCACTCTGAAGAAGAAAGGTCGCACACTCATCTGTCTGATGCACCTGTCGCTCAAGATTCTTTCCCAGAGCACCATGAGAAGATTTTAAGTCAGACTACGAAAGAGGAAGAAGGGCCAGTTACTTTACAAACTCATCATCATCATCATCATCACCATCGTTTTCATTCCGATGTCCCCCTCGCCCAAAACTCAACTCAGATTAACCCAAAGAAAACCCCAGCTCAGCAAGAACCGTCCCCATTTCCGCATACCAAAACCCACCCCACTGTCACTTCCGCCCTAGACTTGGCTCAAAATAGGCACCAAAAAAAAGACTTACCTGAAGGAGTCGTATCTCAGAAAGATTTAGCTGAAGGCGGAGTGTCTCAGGGTCCGAAAATCCGTCATCATCGTCACCTCCCTCCCAACCCCACGTCCACCCAAGACACAGCTCAGGATAACAACGAGAGGAATAATTTTGACAAGAATGAAGAGCCATCTGTAATTCTGCACACGCGTCATCACCGTCATATTTTCCCCGTTGGCTCGGCTGAAAATTACCGACGGGAAATTTCAGCTCAACCACGAGGGTCTCTACTTCCCCGTCATCGCCTTCGTCACCAACGTCACCGCCGTCAAAAGGAAGAAGAGGGTCGTGGGAGGAGAGCTAGGGGGAGACTGAACGCTTTTTACCCCCAAGGAAGACCAGTCAACCACGACCACAAAGACCGATTTAACCCTCTTTATCCCCGGCGACGACCAGCCAACCACGACTACAAAGACGACGACTCAGCCATCTGGATAAAAAGAGACCAGAAGAACAAAAAGGAAGAAGACGCCAGGAATCAAAGGGAAGTTACAGCCAGGAACGAAAGGGAAGAAGCAACAAGGAACAAAGAGGAAGCAGCAGCAAGGAACAAAAGGGAAGTAGCAGTCAGGAATAAAAGGAAAGTAGCAGCCAGGAACAAACGAGAAGGAGCAGCAAGGACAAGGAACGAAGACGAAGTAGCAGAAAGGGACGAAAGGGAGGTAGCGGCAAGGAACAATTGGAAAGTACCAGCCGGAAACAAAAGGGAAGTAGCAGCCAGAAACAAAAGGGAAGTAGCAGCCAGAAACAAAAGGGAAGTAGCAGCCAGGAACAGGAGAGAAATAGCTGACTCCCCTTTCCTCGTCTCGCATGAAGGGCAACAGCCACTGGAGTTTTCACGGGGTGGTTATTTTGAGAGACGTGGGTCAGACAGCCGGGCGTACTGGCAGCAAAGTTTAGGGGTGGAAAGGAAGGCCGAAAAACTGTCATCGGGGAGGAGAGTGAGAGACGCGAAGTTCCGCAAACGATCAGAGGAGACGTCGGCACACAAAGTCGGGAGTCGGAGTAGGGATGATCCGAACTACAAGCCCCAGAATTCGATCCTCAAATCCCGAAACTCGAACCAGAAAATCCTAAACTCGACCAACAATCCCCAAAACTCGAACAATAAATCCTCACATTCGAACCAGAGATCCCGAAATCTGTACCAAAAATCCCCCAAATCGACCCATATATCTAAACATTCGAACCACAAATCCAGAAATTCGAACCACTTATCCAGACAGACATCTCGAATTTCTGGAATACTGAGTGACGAAGATATAAAGACGAATATGGAAACCGAAATAGAGAGACTTGTAATTGGAGGAAAGTCATTGGAAACTGACGGAAAGAGACTTCATACTGAGGGAGAGACACTGAAAACCAGGAGAGAGAAAGAAGAAACCGGTAGAGAAAGACTGAAAGCCGGGGGAGAGACGATGCTGGACACGTCGTCGCAGCTGTGTGGCCAGGCAGCTGACGAGGATGACGACGAGGAGGTATTAGGGAGAGGCAGGCGGCCGGAGATGAGCTGTCGGCCAGGTAAGGGACAAACCAGCGTGGCGGAGATGATTCCCGGAAGCTGTGACCACCACCATCACCACCACCGCTCGCAACGTAACCACACTATCTCCACCTCAATCTTGGAGGAGGAAGAGGAGATGGAAATAGCCTTGGAGGAGCTGGAGGAGGAAACGAGGCTACTGGAGGGGGACAGGCTACTCGAACCCCACCCCCAGCAGGAGAGTGATGCCCGGCCTACCACGCCATCTGCTGGAGGGGAGGTCAGGGGAAGGAGGGAGCTAAGGGATCACCTGGAGACGCCCAATGTCACGTTCCGCTGCTCCCCGACTCACAAGTATTGGCTCTTCGCTTCCAGGTGAGTTTCCGCACCTGTCTCAGAGTCCCACCTAACATAAGACGCATTTCCTCACTCCCATATTGACACGATACACAATCTGCTGACACTAGACACAAACCGACACTAAACACTTATCATTATGTGTATTTCTTCCCTCTCATGTAGAAACAAAACACATACCCTGACACATCACATAATAACTCCACACACATGCACCACTATACGCACTTCCTCCCTCTCACGCTGACATCACACCCTTTTTATGACACTTGGCACTTATGTTGACACCAAACACTTACGTATCACTTAGTCATACCCACCACAGATAGCCAGGTACTAGTAACAGACACTAAAGCATCAGTAATCACATCCTTTTACCGATACTGATACTAGGCACTTATAGATTACTAGTCACCATTTGGGTCTATGTAAGTGGAGTAGCACCAGTCATATCAGGCACTTACCATCACCTGTTCTCGTCGGGTAAAGAGAGACCTTAGCACCCCTTCTTTAGCGATTTATTTTTGGATATGGATGGTTAATATCATTTTATACGTTATTAATGCAGGGTATGGGGATATTGGAGGGATTTATATAACACAGGATATAAGAGCAAGGTGTATTAAGCAAAATAAATCGCTTAGGAAAAGGTGATAGGAAGCTTGCTTTTACCAAGAGGAATTCGGGCCACAGTCGCAAAAGGCACATAAGGAGTTTACTCTCAATCACGCTAACGCTTGACATTAACGTTGCGTGTTGTGTAGCAAATCAGCGAGCAACACACACACACACACACACACACACACACACACACACACACACACACACACACACACACACACACTACTTATAAAACACTAAAATAATCACGCAGAACACTGGTGACTCCAAGCATAACACAAGGGTCAATCAGCAACAATGGTAACTCACAACACAGCACAACGGAACACAATAAAAGTCATTAAACTGCACTAATAGAGCCACTTCCACACACACACACACACACACACACACACACACACACACACACACACACACACACACACACACACACCTGATGAGTCAAAGGTAACACTACTGATTAATCAAGTCCCAAAAATTAAAAGGGTGTATTTTAAATTGTAAGGGTTTTCTAGTAGCACAAAGCAACACTGGTAATGCATCAATGAATTAGGACTCTCTCTCTCTCTCTCTCTCTCTCTCTCTCTCTCTCTCTCTCCTGTGCTACGCTGTTTCTGCTGCAAGAATACTGTTAAGTTTTTTCCTAAGGGATTTTCATTTTTTGCTGCAAATTCCTTTTCCCATTTACCACTGAGAATGACGACGACGACGATGATGATAATGATACTAATAATATAATATAATAATGACGATGATGATGATGATGATGATGATGATAATAATTTATATATCTATTGCCAGACGCCTTAATCCCATATGGGGTGGCCACAAACAAATCGCCTCTACGTCGCCCTGTCCCCCGCCATTTCACTGCCCTGCTCCCAACTCACACCCTCTTCTCTCATATAATAATAATAGTAATAATAATGATGATGATGTTGACGATGACAGAAATTTTTTAACACATTAATTTACGCTGAGGAAAAAATAACGAAATATCCAATCCAGGCTAAAACAACATATATCAAAAAGTTCTGCAAAAGACACCCCGCGACTAACATTAAAAAAAAAAAAAAATCATAATTACTCCTGACGGGCTCTGATATCATTACGGTCGTCAATGGGAATTAATGGAGGTGGGAAAATTAGTTCATACAGCTCACCTATTTACCAAGGGGGAGGGGGAAGAAAAAAAGAAAAAAATAGTGCGGGGATGTCAGCAGCCGTGTTTTATCTCCTTAATAATATTTGGAGCGAAACATTACGGGCTTGATCGCTAAAGTGTGTGTTTTGGCTCGGCTCGTCAAGGCTTTAACATAGTACTGCTCACGAAGGTATGATGTTTCAGTGTTTATTTCTTTTTCTTTCGTTCCCTGTTTATTTTCGGTCTTGTTATTATGGGATTTAAACTAAAGATTTGTATTTTTTTTCTTTTATCTGGTCACATTAATTCTGTATACTCAACCCTGGGGGAAAATCATACATACACACATACCCCGGTGCATACATACACATACATACATACATATACATACGTACCGTACATACATACATATACATACATACATACCTTCATATATAAACAATATACATACACATACATATATACACACAGTACGTACATACATATACTTACATACATAACATACATACATACGCATACATATATACATACATATACATATATACATACCTACATATATACATATACATACATACATACATCCACAATAAAAAAGTCTGCCGAACTAATTAATTTTTAAAACCGTGATGGACAGATACCTTTTACCATAACCTACTTACTGCCTTAAGACTTTACCTTATAAGCTTGGATTCTCACAAGATCATTTTACTGTTACCAAAATCTTCACATGGAAAAACTGAGTAATATCTGATGAAAAACTTTACTCATTCTTTTTCTTTCTGCATTTCGTTTTATTTTTATTTTTGTTTTTCGTTTTTCTCATTTTGCTCTTCTTTTTTCTTTCTCCTTTCTCTTGCATTTAATTTTTCTTTCTTTATTGCTTTTCTTTTTTCCTCCTACGTAAATGAGTGGCTGAGGTACAAAGAGAAAGAATCCAATTGTGACTGACTCGGCTTTCACTCTCCTGGCACGCCGGGTTTAATTAAAATATATTCACTCATTTAAGACGGGCTGGATAAGGGACAGACAGACGGACGGAGATATCTCAAATCAAGACAGACGGACAGTTAGACAGACATTCCAAACCAAGACAGACAAACAGACATGCAGGAAGACAAACAGACAGAGACATTTCAAATCGTGACAGACAGACAGACAGAGACATTTCAAATCATGACAGACAGATAAGACAGGCAGGCAGAAAGACAGACAGTTAGACAGAGACGTTCCAACTCAAGACGGACACAGACATACACACAGACAGACAGAAAGTTAGAGACCAAATCAAGAGAGACAGAAAGACAGAGACAGAGAATCAGACAGACAGAGACACTTCCAATAAAGAAACAGACAAACAAATGAGCGACAGCCCAAACCTCGCACGCTAAGAGTCACGATGTAGCAAAAAAATAACACTGCTTTCCACCTTGTTGTCGGGGTTAATAATACATGGCGAATTAAACAGGACAGACAATTAACCACAACATAATAAAACAGCCCATGGTATATATATAAAAGAAAAAAGACAGCGACAGTAACAGCGCTGGTTTAGGAGGTACCGTAACATATCCTCCTCAGTGAATTATTCTTGCACATCAAAATTTAATCTCCTGTTGTATGTTACTGATGGGTTAATTGACATAAAAAATATTAGTAACACTTTTAAATTATCTTTGACCTAGGTATATAAATTATCAATATATCTATTAAATATAAAGTGTTCTGTTATACTCACGACTTGTAGTACAGGTGAGAAAGAAAACGTCACTTACCTGCAAAAAATATATATATAATTAATAACAGGAAAAATCATCATTATTATTATTATTATTATTATTATTATTATTATTATTATTAAGAACGTACCTTACCAGTACCAATAAAAAAGTATAATTAATAACGCAAAAAAATGTTATTATTTTTGTTACCAGGTATTATTATTATTATCAGAACATACCTTACCTGCAAAAAACAATTTTAATGACAGGAAAAACTACTTTTCAGAACTATAACACTTCCATAAATTACACACACACACACACACACACACACACACTATTATTTGTTGTTATTATAAAGCCGCTTAAACTTTACAAGGGAAAATTGATGAAGTTCGAAAAAAATCTACGGGTTTTTCTCTTCTCTTTTCATAAATTAATAAGGAGATGGGGGGGGGTCAAAAGTTGGTAATTGAGGTTTATCAAATTTCTGGGGGATAATAATACTGGCTAATTACCTGTCCGCCATTTAAATATTATCCAGTCAATTAAGAATAATTTAATGACAGGAGGACACACAGGCAGGCATTCAAATCTACCTGTTAATTGATACTCATTTTGGTTCTGCACACCTTCATTAATATATATGAACTTGTTTTTTGGAATTTAAAGACACTGACAGACAAATATCCAATAGGCATTCCCAATCCCCTCTACGATAGTACCTTTCTCATTTCATCTGTTGGGTTGTTAATCATCATCATCATCATCATCATCAACACCATCATCATCATCATCATCAAACCTTATTTCCCAACAGAATACGGTGTGGGTAAAACAGGAAATAGTTGGCCATGACTAAGACAGTACATAAAATACACAAAGTACAGTCCTGGGTAGAAAAATGTAATTCCTTCTCAATAATTGCCCTCATTTGTTGTGCTAATTACGGGGATATTTTGAGGCGGGGTCAAGGCAGGTCACTCAGCGCTGCAGGGTTAGGTATTTTTTGCCGACCAAGAAAAATGAAGCCTGGTTATGAAGAAAATTCATTATTCTACCATAATAATAATAATAATAATAATAATAATAATAATAATAATAATAATAATAATAATGATGAAGACCATGACGATGATGATGAGGAGGAGGACGAGGAGGAGTAGGAGGAGGAGGAGGAGCAGGAGAAGGAGGAGGAAGATAATAATAATAATAATAATAATAATAATAATAATAATAATAACAGCAGAAGTGACCCACAGTTTTTATTTATTCATTTATTTATTTATTTACTCATTAAACTATTTTCACCTCACAATATTTCCACAGCATCTTGAAGACATGACTCGAGGATTAAGAGGAATGAGACTTTTTTTTTTATAATAAACACGCTGATGACGTCTCGTACTGTGTGTGTGTGTGTGTGTGTGTGTGTGTGTGTGTGTGTGTGTGTGTGTGCAAGCTACCTTCAGCTCATTTTACTTACTTAATTTTAACGTAAACACCTTGATATTACAGTAGAACTCTCTCTCTCTCTCTCTCTCTCTCTCTCTCTCTCTCAGCAGTATACATTAGCAGCAATTACCGGAGTCACCCCCGATCATTACCTCATTTTTAACTCATTACCCTCTTCACCTGCCCTCCGGAAATTTACGATCCAGGTATTTAGCCGTTCTCCCGCTGGTTTAAAAGATACCGTAACAAATTTCCCTCACCGATTTATTCTTGCACATCAGATACTAATATCCTGTTGTATGTGACTGATGGGTTAATTAACATGAGAAATATCAATTGCTTTTCTTCGTGTATTCCACTTCTCACGAATATTACTGTACAAAAAGACTACTTGATTATGGTCTATTTAGGCTAGCTACGTATCTCTGTAACTATATTAATGTTCTTGGTTTTATCTTTTTTTGGAGAAAGAGAGAGAGAGATTACCATTGACCCCAATTCTATAAACCACACATTAAAATTACTACAAAGAACATACAATACAGCCTTTAAAGACTATCATTATGCTTTCTCCTCACAGTGTTCCGATGGGCATGTATCCAGCGAGGGTGAAACTCCTTCAGAGCGGCAACATCATCCGTTTCCCCGCAACCCTAGACCATGAGCAGATAACCCCCGTCTCCCAATCCCCACCCGCCCCTTCCCCACCCCGCCAACCCCCAACCAGACACCGATCAGACATCCCCCCTGAGGAAGAGTACATAGGGATGGACGATGTGGTGGTGGTTGATGTTCCTCTTATGCCTCACATCCCATCCACCCCAGACTCCCTCCCTTCTGCTCCTACTCCCTCCTTCATCCCTCCCCCTCCCTCCCAGCCCTCCGCGCCTCCCCCTCCCCCCCACACCACGGTGAGGGTGACCAGTAAGTGGATGGAGGAGACTCTGGCCAAGGTGAAGACTGTCGTGGACTCGATTTTGCGCTCCATCGGTTCCGCCAATGCAGAGACGAACAGGGAGGTGGAGAGAAGTCAAGGAAGGGAGGAAGGAAGAAGAGGAGAAGGAGGAGGGGGAGGAGGAAAAAGAGGCAGGGGAAGAGGAGTGGGAAACAGAAGAGGAGGGAAGAAAGAGGAAAGAGACAGAGAAGCAAGGAGGAGAGCAAGAGAGCAACCGGAGAGAGGAAGGAAGAAACGAAAGAACAGAGGGAGACGAGAAGGACACAAAAGACGTTCATCCAGCAAAAAGAATCACAGGAGATCAAGAACATCATCATCATCATCATCAAGACACAGAAGAGAGATCGGCAACACGAGAACAACAGATCCACCCCGGCAAATCGGAGAAACCTGGGAAGGATTTAGAGACTACGAGAACGAGATCATAATGGTGGACAGTGAGAGAGGGGGTCCGGGACAGCCATCTCCTTATGACCCTGAGATCACGATGGAGATACTGGAGTCTCGAATGGATAAGGAAGCAGCCGACACGTCCCGAAACTGGCAAGCTTCCCCAAACGTTGATGAAAATATAATAGTGACCGATAGTGACACTGGTTCTCCAAATACTAACGAAAATAAAGGAGAAAATGACCAGAATGAAAAAGTGCACAGTGACACCAATAGGAAAACACCTCCAAAAGAAAACGGCGCTCCTAAAAACACATCGAAAAATCCTTCACCAGAATTACAAGACAAGCAAGAGAGTAACAGTACAGCATCATCCATTTCAGAATCCTCCATTTTTCCAGGAGACGACGAAGACCTAGAAGCTAATACAACTAAGCAAGGGGGCACGGACACGGACGAATTCACGCCTCTGGACCAGGACAAGCAGACCATCTCGTCCGTGACCGACCTGCTGTTCACGGTGCCCAATGAAAGGGTTATCAAGCCGGCCCAGAACAGCCGTGTCCAGAGCGAGATCAAGTCGACCGAGAAATTGGTGCGAACGTCATTAGAGGACCTGTTGTTCAGAGGGCCCCCTGCAGGAAGCCCCCCGAGGACGCACCAAGAAGGGGCTGACGAAGGGGTGATCAGCACTACTCCAGGCTCACCACGGCAGGAATTTGGTCCGGGGGCTTCTGACGGAGACCAAATTATCCCTGACACAGACCATCTCACCCCGGATGCCGATATCCAGACAAGTGATCCGGATGAAGGAGCCCCAACACTCGAAATCTCACGGGCACCAAGCACCAGTCCAACAGAAAACAGAATGCCGATCCCCATTACAGAAAACGGAGGAGTTGAGAGGGACTCGGGCAGATCTGACACGGGCGGAGAAGGAGGGGGCGACCTGATGATCCAAACCTCCTGCCTCCCCATCGGATCCATAGGGAGGTTCAAGATGGAGGATGAGACATACTTGGTGACCGGCGCAGGCGCGGGTACGGGCGCGGAAGACTGCTGGAGGGAGGTGACGCAGATGGTGGATACGCACATAAGTCTCCCAGTACTCAACCACACCACCTTACTCGCCACTACAGGGTTCTACTTCGTTGCCGCCAGTGCTAACCTTATTGGTAAGTAACTAGATACTGAGATAGATATTCAGTCAGATAGATAGACTGACTGATAGAGACAGTGAAAGACTGACTGACACACACACACACACACACACACACGAGAGAGAGAGAGAGAGAGAGAGAGAGATTCATCAAAAAGTCACGCCTCTCAGGTTATGATATAAATTAGTTTCCATGCACGCACCGGTAGTCAAGTGTGTGTGTGTGTGTGTGTGTGTGTGTGTGTGTGTGTGTGTGTGTGTGTGTGTGTGTGTGTGTGTGTGTGTGTGTGTGTGTGTGTGACTATAGTGAGAGACAGACAGGAGAGTGGACCCATTAACGATGACACCCCCTTCAATTCTATGCACTTTTAGACGATTTTACTCAAAGAACTACCCCTCGTCGCAAGAAGGGTCTGTGGACATTTGTTAATCGCGTCTAACTAGGCAATACTAGACGTGGCTCCTAAGATTAATAAAATCGTCTGGTAGCAGCAAAAAATATTAAACACAATCATCTTCATGGGACTAGACGATTCTCACCTTATTTCTTAGCCATTATAAAATCAATTCCATATATAACAAATACGTAAATGAATAAGAGAATAAATAAATAAATATCATAAGAACAACGCAAACTAATATTAAATGACGATGTTTTAGGGGGAACTAAAATGATATGTAAAGAATACAAAGTAGGAATAACGCTAAGAATAAAGCTGAAGACGTGAAAGGATTGAGGTCTTGGTTGGGCAGAAGTGAGGGAGAGAGAGAAAAAGAGAGAGAGAGAAAAAAAACAGAGGAGGCGTGTGTGTGACTGGGTGAAAGGAAGAGGAGTGATTCTGGAAAGAGGAGGGGAAACAATGTGTGTGTGTGTGTGTGTGTGTGTGTGTGTGTGTGTGTGTGTGTGTGTGTGTGTGTGTGTGTGTGTGTGTGTGAGAGAGAGAGAGAGAGAGAGAGAGCAAAGTCAAGTATGAAGGGACGTAACCAGAATGCCAAGGGTGATGCATTCTCCTAAGTTTAATAAGCTTTCTGGCACATCTTCTTCAAGGACTCACTGCATCCTGTACCTAACACCTTAATAATCTCTTCTATGTAACTATTTCCCTTATATCTTCACTGACTCCATACACAGCTAATTACGTAGCAGATAAATACGCCCCACTGATAACAGATACTAGAGAAGGAGGGTCCACTCTTATTGATAACGTAGATATTGGAGAAGGATGTCCCCGTCTGACTCAGCCTCCCTCCCCTACAGAACCGGAAATGACCTACGGCTTCGTCAGGGTGGAGCAGTTCCGGCTGGCGGCTAACATGAGTAAGTACACCCATCACTGTCACTGCCATCTTCACTTGTCACTTTCACCGTCATATTAAATCGTACTGCCACCCACTCACCATCACTATACTACTTTTACTCTAACTTGGCCCAGATTTTCGTCCTTTTGCAGCATGTTTCACATTGCTTAGTGGCAGAAAAAGTCAATACTATGGCTCTCCATCCCTTTCACATCACCTCTTTGTGACTAGCATCGTATTCTTGTGTTAATCTATTGCTATAACTCGGCATTCAAGATGGAGAGATGGCAAATTTAGGTCATGATGATGTGAACAGATTATAGTATTGTTATCTTTTCACTCAACAGTACGCTCACTTTCACCAGATGTGTAATTTCCACTTGTACTGTTACCCTCCTCAGTATCAGGGCACATTCACTTTCATCTGTCACTTTCACTTGTATTATCCCTTATTCTCACTAGTACATTAATAAACTGTCATTTTCATACGTACTGCCACCCCCACACATTCACTATAGCTTCGTAATTTTCACAAGCACTGCCAACTCACCTTCACTTTTACCAGCACCATCATTTTCACCGTCACCGATACTCACCAGCAGTCACTTCACTCTCACCGTCACTATCACTCACTAGCATCGTCAACATCACTGTCACCCTCACTTTCACCACCGCCGATATTATCACCGTCGCCATCACTTTCACGAATACTGTCATCACCATTACAGTCTCAGTTCATGCACAATAATTTTCATGTCTCAGTTCATGGACAAAAATTTTCATGCACTCACCATTTTCCGCCTACCACCATCTGCTACCGTATGACCCGCCACATCATGCACAAAAACAGTCATGCATTCAGCTTTTCTACGTGACCTTCCACATTACCCTACCATCATGACATCCCTCCTCCCACGTCATGCACTAAATTCGCATGCAATCACAGCTTTCACCCTACCACCACCAGCCCCTCTTGCTTGCCACCAATCACGCTATGCACAAAAACAGTCATGCACTCCCGTCACCCACCGATAACACACCCTACCATCACTCCATCCCTCCTCCCGCATCATGCACTAAATCTACATGCATTCACCGACTTCACCCTACCAGTCATCCCTTCTCTTGTGAATAACGTCATGCACTAAAAGTCATGCATTCATAGCGTTCACAGGAACCATTACACCACCACCACCACAGTCTTCCATTACCCCCATACCACCACCAATACCACCACAACCTCTTAACCACTTCATACACCGAAATCTGCTTCCGCTCCATCATCGCTATCCATCCTCCTACCAATCCACCCCATCATCGCTATCCACCCTCCTACCAAATCATTCACAATACACACACTCATGTATTCACCACTGCCAACACATTCTCCTTCCCTGCCAACACCACAGACCAACACACTTTTCTACCCTACCAACACACTCTTCTACCCTACCAACCCCACTACCAACACACTCTTCTACCCTGCCAACACCACAGACCCACATCATGGACCAAAATATTCATGCATTCACCTCTTTCATCCGACCCCCATCTTCCCTTCTGTTAATTACATACCACATCAGCTACTAAAACAATCACATACACTCACACACACTGGCACTACAACAACAACAAACTGGCACTACAACAATCACATGCGCTCACACACACTGGCACTAAAACATACACTCACACACACTGGCACTAAAACAATCACATGCACTCACACACTGGCACTAAAACAATCACATGCACACACTGGCACTAAAACAATCACATACACTCACACACACTGGCACTAAAACAATCACACACACACACACACACACTGGCACTAAAACAATCACATGCACTCACACACATTGCACAAACATCACATCCTCCCGATACCTGCAATCTGGCCTTTTATCACATCATGCACAAAGAGTCAGGCAATCAGGGTTTCAATAAGCCCCCCCCCACACACACACACACACGATCTCTCTCTCTCTCTCTCTCTCTCTCTCTCTCTTTCTCTCTCTGCCAACACAGCCTTTCCACCACATCATGCACTAACATTTCCATGCACTCACCGCCTGCACACGCACCACCACCACCACCACCACCACCACCACACTCTCCTACCACCAGCAACCTCTCTTTAATCACATCATGCACAGAACAGTCATGCATTCACCACCACCACCACCACCACCACCGCAGTCCTCCAATCGTATCATGCACTATAATCATCATGCACACACTTCTTCCACCTCACCCCATCATGCACAAAAGTCATGCAACATTCACCACTAGCACGGACAACACCACCACCACCACCACCTACTCTCTCACCATCCTACCACCATCGCAACCACCACCACCACCACCATCACCAGCCTACCACAACCAATCACGTCATACACAAATACCGCCATGCATTCATCGCTTCAACATGCACCTCCCTACCACCCCCCTGGACCGTCATAGGTGTAGGCCATCTCTCTTAGTGATCGATATACCCCGATACCGACGCCCTCCACACCACTACATTCCCAATTACACCACCAACACCTCTTAAATGAACAACCATCTACCCTACCCTACCCTACCTTTCTCTACTCTACCCTACCATACCATATTTTACCTTACCTTACCCTACCCTACCCTACCCTACCCTACCATACCACACCATGCCCTACCCTACCCAACTCATCCCCCTTAACCGCACTTCTGTTGCTAGCATTTTTTTTTTTTTTTCAAAATTAAACAAGAGTGGTATTCCTTTAATTGAACCGGCACCTACACTACCGTACCCTACCCTATCCTACCCTACCTTACCCTACCCTAACCTACCTTACCATACCCTACCATATCATAGGTTCGAGTCCCCGCTGAGGCAGAGAACTTGTAAGGATTTCAGTTTCATAAAGCAGACTTTACTGATCTACCAGAAGACCCGCCGACATGTCGTAAAAATACACCAGCTAATACCAATATACCAGTCCTGTATGAGACACCCCTGGCATGTATTCAACATGGATGGTTGGTGTTAGCGCCGAAGTGGTAACAAGTGGAAATCCATGGTATGTAAGAGGACTACTGGGCCTTGGGAACAGGCTGTGAAACCTATGCCCACAGTCGGACACATAAAATATATATATATATACCCTAACCCTCAATACCCTACCCTACCCTCTTCACCACGACTCTGCTTTTTGCATTTGTGAGCATTTTGTTGTAATAACGTGCTGTTCTTTCATTTACACCAGCACCTACCCTACACTACCTTACCCTTCTCTACTTTACCCATCCCTACCAGTCCAAACAGTCCTTCCCCACCGTATCCACCCCCACCTACCCTGCCCTATCCCCTTCACTGTGCTCCTGTTACCTGCATTTATCTTTTCCTTCTTGGTACTTGAACACAAATACTGCATATTCAACTCTAAGAATATTTAGTTGTGATGCGAATAATCAAAGTATATACAGCCTACAACTTCACCACTTCTAAAAAAAAAAAATGCTTAACCCTTAACTGAATAAACACCAATGAATGCAGCAAGTTCAAAAAAAAAAAAAAAAGTCCTCGAAATGAAGTGGTTATATGAACAACTGCCTAACCATCCTAGCCTACCTCCTTCACGGGAATGTACACCATCGCGATCCCAACCTGGAAAAAAAAAAAAAAAAAAAAAAACACTTCTGAATCGTTACGCCTCCAAGTACGATGTCACGAACCCTTCAGAACGATAACGTCTCTTTCTTTCACTCCATATCCCTTGTTATAACGAAGGGGCAAAGCGAGAGGTCCTGCGTGATCTTAAAAACAAAAAATCGTGCTGTTCCCGAAGTGAAATTAGAAAAAAAAAAGCAGGGGAATGAAAGGGGTAACTGTCCTCCTGCCTGATGCGCTGCGGCCCCTTCCCTTTAATGCAGAGGCTGGGGTTGCCTGTGTGGCCCTGCTCCTCTGCTCCTCTGCTCCTTCCTCTCTGCTTATCATGGCATTGGCGGACAGGGAAAACCACCACCCTTGACGGAATTATACAAGGAAATTATAGTGTCTTAGTTGTCTCTCTTCCCGTAAGATTCCATTCCACCACCCTCGACGGAATTATACAAGGGAAATTATAGCGTCTTAGTTACCTCTTCCAATAAGATTCCATTCCAATATCATTGTCAAGCAGGGAAAACCACCATCGACGGAATTATACAGGGAAATTATGGTGTCTTAGTTACCGTATCGCTCTTCCAGTAAGACTCCATTCATCATCTTGTTATTGTCAGACGAGGTTTTTCCGCTTACGTTAGATCCATCACAGTGAGGAGGCAGAAACACATAAGGCGGTATTCTAGTACGGTTAGGAAGCTTACTAACACCTCTTCCTCACCGATTTAGTGCCGATTTTGATCCGTCACTATATTCTTGTGTGTTATTCATGCAATCTATGTCGACACTGATAAGACATAAGCAAACCAGGGGATATTAATAGGTGGCTTGGAAAATAAATCGCTGAGGAGGAGGTGTTAGGAAGCCTTCTTACCCGACAAGAATAAGGGCCCTAATCCCTTCAGTACGACCACATAATCTCCCCTGATGCAGCCAGACGACTTTGCTACGTTCAGACAGACACGCTTAAATACTATGACTTGCTCGTGTGGCCTTGGTTACCTGCTCCTCTGTTCCTTGTGCTCCTTACGGCACTGGAGGAAACGGAACAGGAGCATGTAGGTACCGAAATGACCCAAGGAACGATCAGGCTTCAGTTCCCTCTCCTTAAGTATAGAGACTGCCATTCACTCTAGAGGACGACATTTTATGGTCAAAGGGTTAAAAAAAAAGCCTCAATTACCTTGTCTATGGGAATACGTCTTATATATTCTACGTACCGCCATACGACTGTAGCTATAAAGTTAGATAAGAAGTTAGAATGATAGATAATATGCTAGAAAGTGCCCGTGAGATAATGCCGTGGTTGGTGTTGTCCATTAACCGTGTCTGCCGGATCACGTCTCTGGTTTAAAGGGGTAATGGAATAATACCGTGGCTGGTGTTGTCCATTAACCGTGCCTGCTGGATCACGTCTTTAGTATTAACTGAGTAATGGAATAATACCGGGGCTGGTGTTGTCTGTCTGTGCGTTCCCCTGTGACCCGTCCTTCCTTCCTTCCTTCCTTCCTTCCTTCCATCCTTCCTCACTCCTCGTTAGGGCATTGTCGGATGGGGAATATCAGCGTTCAGGTAATCATTAGGGAAATCGGAATCAAGTCTACGGCACTACAGTTAAATCCTTACTGCTACAAGAACATGATTTGATTGAGAAGAATATATACAAATTTCCTGTAGCAAGAGGAATGTCAGAGTCTGTTAATTTATTCCCTGATACCAACGAATTTATTTAAACTGCTATGTCCTGAAGATTTTTTCTTTTTTATGCACAGGAAGCAAGTCCCGATATAACAGATGATTTTTAATTAAACACATACCAAATTTACTGTAAAGCAAGGATAAGGAACAATCTCCAGTTGCTCACAACAATAAAAGTAAATTATATCGTTGCTCCCGACAGACGATTGTAAGTACAGAAAAAAATCATAATTGGTGGGGTTTGAACTATCTTCATTAGTGTCCGGACCAAAACACAGTCAATGATATCTAATTCTTGCTCAAACCAGACGATTACTTTAAGTTTAAGGGAGACCTCTCATGGTGAAACGGTTCCATAAGCATTTTTCGCAACCAAATAAATAATAATAATAGTAATAATAATAATAATAATAATAATAATAATAATAAAAACGTGCTGCGTATTGGGAAAGCGGAGTACAGGCGTAAAGCTGCGGTCAAAAGGGCGTCTACACACTCCGGAAAGCAGACCGTGGACGCCATGTTGCGGTCAAAACTGTCAAGACCAAATGGGGGTAGGGCAGGGTCAGGTAGAGTAGGGTAATGTAAGATAGGGTAGGGTAGGGTAGGGTAGGAGTTTTGAAGTTATCGAGAACCACTAGATGGTCGAATGATGCTGGAATCTTGCATTATTAGGAGAATATCGCATCATCAGCACGAAATCTTTGTACCAAGACTGTACATGAATCTTTGGACCTGGACAGCACGAGGCGAGCTGACAGATGGTTCCCTCTGGTGGGCGGACTAAAAATACAGAAGTGATACCGAGCACCCAGGAGCGACCGCCTCACCCCTGACCTCACTCCCTCTCTCTCTCTCTCTCTCTTGCATATTGCATCATCGAGCTCGCTGAAATACTGTTGTGTTGGGCGTCACCTTGGCTTACGGGGGGGAGGGGGCTGTGAAAATGGATGGAGTATGGATGTTTTTTACTGCCCTTTATATCTAGTTATCTTTATCTATCTACCTACCTATCTATCCATCTATGTCGGTTTATATCTATCTCATCTTATCTAAGTGTCTGTCTGTTTGTCTACCTAAATAATAATTGTGTAGGACCGTCATAGATAATTAGCTCGCCTTGGATTAGGAGGATTGTCAGTATGGATGGAGTGCTGCCTCTTCTATATCTATCTATCTATCTCTCCATCAGCCTATCTATTCATCAATCTATCTGTTGTGTAGGGCCATCATGGCGTTACCTCGACTCGGCTTAAGGGGGCTGTGAATATAGATGGAGTGGCACCTGTTCTATAAACCCATCGGTGTGTGTGTGTGTGTGTGTGTGTGTGTGTGTGTGTGTGTGTGTGTGTGTGTGTGTGTGTGCTTTCATGTCATCTCCAAACATCTCCATTATCTTCATTTCCAAGATTCTCTTGATCCCTGATCTCCCTCACCCCTCATTCCCCAACCACACTTCGTAACCAGCTTCACCTTATATATATCGGTATGTCATATATATATATATATATATATATATATATATATATATATATATATATATATATATATATATATATATATATATTAGGCCTATACCGTATATAAAATTCATCTTTCGCTTTCTCTCATCTCTCGATACTAAGTCACGGGCTGCTTGTTTCTTCCAATCTGCACAGTAGGCAGGTAATGTTTCTTGTCGTGTTTGTTTGTATGTCTGTTTGGAGCCAAACTTTTGAAGGCATCGACCAAGAAACCTCATGTCTTGTACGTCTGCAGCCTCTGAACACAACCAAGTTAAGCTGGAATCGGTCTGAGGTAAATGGCCAAGGTCACCGCCGCAGGAAAAAAAAAAAATAGTACCGTACCCCCAGCAGTGCTACAGTCCCCCTTGCAGGACACATTAAGTTAATTCTTCCTTTTTTCTTTTATATAAGCTTAGTATTAGTTTTGCTTGCTTTTTTTTTCAAGATCGTGTGACACCTTCATTTCCGGATTCTCTGTGACCCCCTGATCTGACCTGAACCCACTACACCTTCCTGGGTTGGACTGTGCCTGACACTCCCCTACCTATGACCTACACACCCACCCACCCACACACACACACACTCTCTCTCTCTCTCTCTCTCTTCGCGCCCACTGACCTATTCCGCCCGTCCACACCATGACAAACACTAGGCCTGACCTTTAACATATTGGACTCTCTCTCTCTCTCTCTCTCTCTCTCTCTCCCCGTTTCTGCTTCCGTGCCCATGTGGCTGTGGTGGTGGTGGTGCAGAGTGTGGGAGAAAGCGGCTTCTTCCTCATGTACCGTCTCTTCCTTGTCTCATTCTGTCTCTTCTCCCATGCCTGACAGTGCCTGGACCTGCTTATCTCTTATCATACCTTCTACTTCATACTGTCCTCTTATCCTACCTCACCGACTATCAACCCAAACATTTCTCTACCCCTCTTTAGTTTCTCGGTATCATTCTTACTCTACTTCTATTTCCACAGACCCTGACCTCACACTACAGCACACCCATCTTCAGTCTCCCAATATCACTGACCTCCTACCCTCACTCTCAGTCTCTAGCTCCCCCCGTGCCTAACTCTCTCTCATCTCCCCCCGTGCCTGACCGCTCCTGACCCTGCCTGTCTGCGTGGTGTGGTGGTGATGCAGTGTGTGGGAGAGAGCCCCATCTCCTCCCCGACCCCCTGGCCTGCCTCGACTACCAGTACGTGGCAGCCCTCCTCACGCACGGATTCCACCTCGACGACGACACTGAAGTACTGGTGAGTGGAGGCTTCCCGGTTCATATCCCGGTTCACTTGTGTATGTCCCGGTGCTCATGTGTGTGTCCCGGTTTCCTGGTGTATATCCCGGTTCCCTAGTGTATGTCCCGGTTCTCTTGTGTATGTCCCGGTGCCCTTGTGTATGTCCCGGTGCCCTTGTGTATGTCCCGGTGCCCTTGTGTATGTCCCGGTTTCTTAGTGTATGTCCCGGATCCCTAGTGTACGTCCCGGTTCCTTAGCGTATATCCCGGTACTACTACACAAATCGGTGATAATGATTAGACTTTTCTCACCCAGACCAGCCTATCTCTTCAATTACCGGTACCATTCGCATCTCCCGGTACGATAAACCTTGTACCGGTATCACTCCTGAAGGTCTGATGAGTCTCTGGTCCCCATTCTTCATTCCGGGTCTAGTAACAGTACTTTATTTACTGATTAAATTCACCTACAGCAGACCTTAATGTTACCTGGACACTATTGATATTTCTCCTGTTTTTGTGTTGTCCTCTCCAAAGTCCGAATACTATAGTCTTCATTTATGGCAATATAATTAGGGTTACCTGTATGATGATGATGATGATGATGATGAATATGACTGATGATGATGATGATGATGATGGTTGGCAATAATATCTGTAGGTTCTAACATCCACACTTGGCCACCACATCTGATCACACTTTACAAGCACCACACCATTCACTTCTTTTCACGTCCACGCCTCCCCATCTCCCTCCCCCTCTCTCTCCACATCAGACACGCCACTCCACGACCCCCTCCCCCACCTCCCAGCAGTCGTCCATGAATAAGGATGACATGGATAACTGAGGTAGGGGGCTCATGACTCCTTGACAACCACGAACCCGCTGTTAATGGTCTTCTTTATAACAATGGAGAGCCCTGTGGATGTGAGAGAGGTCGCTTGTTGACTCTCTCTCTCTCTCTCACACGCGCGCGCGCACACACACACACACACACACACACACACACCTATCTATTTACTTACAGTTCTCTTTTCATCACCACCCTGTTTTCAGTTCTCTTTACTGTCTCCTCTTCTTTACTTCTTTATTTTTCCTTACATTCCATTCTCTCTCTCTCTCTCTCTCTCTCTCTCTCTCTCTCTCTCTCTCTCTCTCTCTCTCTCTCTCTCTCTCTCTCTCTCTCTCTCTCTCTCTCTCTCTCTCTCCACCATAAAGCCTGTTGGACTCAATACATAAAATACGCTTTTACGCACCACAGATCTCCTTCAAAAAGCCCACTCCTGCCCTGACCACACCCACATAAGTCTCTCGGGTCTCTCCCCAGTCTCTTACGACTTTCTTACACCCCTTCCTCCCTCTTACATCTCCCCCCCCTCCCTTCTTATCACTCCCCTCCCTCCTTCCTTCTCTTGCCCCCTTCTCTTATAGCTCCCAAATCTTTCCTGGTATACTACACAAATCCTCTCTTTACTGCATCTCCCCCTCCTCTCTTCCCCCTTACCCTCTTTCTTACACTCTCCATTTCCTCCTACACACCCATCTCCCTCTCCACTTACACTTCTAGCCCCTCCTCTTACACTCCTTACACTCTTACACACACACACCTCCAGTTACACCCCAACTCGCCTCGCGTTTCGACCTCTTATTAACCAAGTACTCTTACACCTATCTCCCTCTTACATCCCCCACCCCTCCCTCTCCTCCAACACGTCCCCCTCCTTCTACAGGTGCTCCTCCTCCCTCTCCTCTTACGCCCCCTCTTACAACCCCTAACCCCCTACACTCACACTCCCCTCCTTACTTCTCTTTTCCTGGAACATCACAGAACGTTACACTCAAAAAATCTTACTGGAGAAATATTTGTATTTCCCTAAGTTTTTTTTCCTAATCTAAATATAATTGCAAGTCGGTAGCAGGAATAAAATACATGGCGCCCTCGTACTGAAGGGGTGTAGGTTATGTTTATCGACTATATATATATATATATATATATATATATATATATATATATATATATATATATATATATATATATATATATATATAAATATGTATGTTGGCATTTTGCAGTTAAAGATTAAAAGGTATATACACACAGAGACGGATACAATTATGCAAGCTCCACATTAAACACGAGTTTGATCACTGTCCATAATATCAAGTTGTGATTTGATGTGTTAATTCAGTCAAATATACCCTCACAGACAGACAGATCAATTGACAGACAAACAGACAGACAGATAAACAGACAGATGGATAAACAGGCAGACAGACAGACAGAAAGGCAGACAGATATAGAATACACATACATAAACAGATACAAAAAAGTTAAAATACAGGCACTGAGACAGACTGATAAATTAAGATAAAAACAGATGTGGGTACTGATAAAACTTGACGGCTAAATAGTAAACAGATAATTAATTTGAGAGAGACAAAAATTTACAAGAAGGAAGGTGCATAAACATACAGCCAGACATCATCATCATCATCATCATCATCATCATCATCACCACCACCATCATCATCATCATCATCATCATATCATCATCATCATCATCATCATCATCATCATACCCAACTTACCACTACTAAATACGATATGCATGATCCAAAAACAAAGTCAAACAAACAGATAACTTCAACTCGAAAAGTCAGAGAGCATTTAATCATTGCCCAACGGTCCGAAACTCACCATTCTCTCTCTCTCTCTCTCTCTCTCTCTCTCTCTCTCCTGCACCTGTTCCTTGTACCCTAACCGTCCATATCTCACTATTCTACCGTGTCCTCTTAACTCTCTCTCTCTCTCTCTCTCTCTCAATCTGGATCAGTAACTTTCTCATCGACGAAGTTTATCTCTGGTGATAATCTGATAATATTCTCTCGTTAGTATCGTCTCTCTCTCTCTCTCTCTCTCTCTCTCTCTCTCTCTCTCTCTCTCTCTCTCTCTCTCCATGTTTCACACTACGCTAGAATCATCCACTCTACGCAAGATTCATCCACTCTTTCCATGCCACAAGTCTCCTATTCCACCTAACAGCAGATGATTTTATTAGGCGATTTTATTTAGCTGAATGAGTCACTCAAGTCATACAAATCCCCATTAAATCTTACATGGTCGGCTTGTATGTGTCCTCTTACATACTTTAATAAATCCTACAGGTGTGAGAGAGGAAGATACAAAGATTTCTGTTACACACTCTCTCTTACAGGTGTGCGAGATACAAGAATTCCTGTTACATACTCTATCCTACAGGTGTGCGAGAGGATACAAGAATTCCTGTTACATACTCTTATTTATCTTACAGGTGTGCGACCGGATACAAGGATTCCGTGTCACCTGGGCCTTGGGAGCGGCACTGAACTACCTACAGAAGCACTAACTACATGGAATGCCAAGAAATGAGGAAGGAAGACGGGGATGTATATCAGGGACGAGGAAGAAAAATAAGAATGTATACCAGAGATAAGGAAGAAAAATAGGAATGTATACCAGAGATAAGGAAGAGAAATAGGAATGTATACCAGAGATAAGGAAGAGAAATAGGAATGTATACCAGAGATAAGGAAGAAAAATAGGAATGTATACCAGAGATAAGGAAGAGAAATAGGAATGTATACCAGAGATAAGGAAGAGAAATAGGAATGTATACCAGAGATAAGGAAGAGAAATAGGAATGTATACCAGAGATGAGGAAGAGAAATAGGAATGTATACCAGAGATAAGGAGGAGAAATAGGAATGTATACCAGAGATGAGGAAGAGAAATAGGAATGTATACCAGAGATAAGGAAGAGAAATAGGAATGTATACCAGAGATGAGGAAGAGAAATAGGAATGTATACCAGAGATAAGGAAGAGAAATAGGAATGTATACCAGAGATGAGGAAGAGAAATAGGAATGTATACCAGAGATAAGGAGGAGAAATAGGAATGTATACCAGAGATGAGGAAGAGAAATAGGAATGTATACCAGAGATAAGGAAGAGAAATAGGAATGTATACCAGAGATGAGGAAGAGAAATAGGAATGTATACCAGAGATAAGGAAAAGAAATAGGAATGTATACCAGAGATGAGGAAGGGAAACAGGTATACCAGAGAATGTAGAAGTTAACCCAAAGAGAAAACCAAGCCTTCCGTGTCACCTGAGTCTCTGGCAGCCGCGTCGGTCTACATGCGGAAGACTATCAAGAAGGTATACCAAGAGAAGAAAAAAATGAAGAGAAATGGAGATACCTGAGGAGGCAAGAAGTAAATCCAAAGAGAATAAAAGGTTTTCGTGTTACCTTAGACCTGAGATTACCTACAAAAAGACGAGTCGGAAAGCGACAGCATGAAGTAAAGGAATACCCAAGAACGCAGAACTGGATGGACAGACCCAAAGAGAATACACAGCTTCTGTGTTACCTGGACGCACCTGAGATTCGCGATAGGCTACCTGCAGAACACCGACTAGAAAACATACCAAGAAAATGAATGGAATACCAGCCTGTGCAGAAATGGAGACAAACCCAAGAAGGACAGAAACATCTCCTCGTTCCTTAGCCCATGGAGAGATGCTGGCCAAGATGCAGAAGACTCAACAAGAAAGAATAAGAAAAAAATAAATAATAAAATGGATGACAGGAATAACAGAAGAGGACAGACAATCCCAGGGAGGCTATACGTCTTCAGTCTCGTCTCGGCCCTGGAGATGTATTCATAGAAGTTCCTAGCTATTTTTGGCAGTATACATGTCTCCACGGCAATTAAAAGCTTTGAGTCATTTACGTCTCGCTTATTTTTCACTTCGCTATTCAATTCAGCTTGGTTAAGAAGTGTTTGGCAGCAGCATGAATGAGGAGGTGTAAATAAGCAAATAGGCAACTCTGAACTCGAGAAAAGATGAGGATTTTGGAACCTGGACTGCCTACAGAACCAATGACCGAGGGAAAAGCCAAAAATGAAAAAAAAATAATATGAGGGAAAAAGAAAATACATCCACAATCTTCCACGCCACCGAGCCATCGATAAGGAGGCTGAATTTGCACATTTCAAGTAACAGTAACCAGAAAACATAATACCAAAAATTAAAAGGGAATACAGTACTTGCAAAGGGGGAAAACTTACCCAGGCGCCAGGGATGAAAGGAGAGTGGGGGCGAACGCACTAATCCAAAGAAATTCAACAGGATTAATAAGAGGGTGATCAAAGAAGCCAGACGAGAAAGTGATAATGAAGAAATGAGAGAAGAGATGGTAAAGAAATCAAAAGAAAGTAAGGTGAAGATGAGATGAAAAGGGTGATCAAAAAAACAAACGAGAAAGTGATAATGAAAAAAAAAGAATGACTGAGAGTTCGTAAGAAAAAGGAATAAAGCAATGATGAGATAAATATGAACCGACAAACCCAGAGGAAGCATACTGAGGAGGAGCGTAGATGCGGATAAAGGACACTCAAAAAGTGCCATAAGGAATAATAATAATAATAATAATAATAATAATAAATAATTAGTGACCCACCTACTACTCCCCACCCTCAAAAACCAAACAAAAAAAATAAAGATGAATTTTGTTATAGATAGAAAAGTCCAAAGAGAAAATGGTGGATATGAAACGAATGTCAATGTTCCAACGAAAAGAAAAGAAAAGAAAAGTGTTTAGATGTGAAAAGGAAACCCAAAAAAAAGTGCTGAAAATGCGATGAGTGTACACACAAAAAAAAAAAAAAAAAGGACGAAGAGAAAATGCTGAAGAATATAAGAGCAGATACACACCACCCCAAAAGAGACCATGATAAAAATGAGTAAAGCTGGACAGAAAAAAACCCAAAGACAAATTTAAGATGAGTGTAAATGTGGGCAGAAAACCCCCAAAGAGATAATGATAATAAGGATGAGTGTAAAGATGGATAGGAAAAAAAAAAATCAATCTGAGACGAGTGTAAATTTAGATCGGAAAAAAAAACTGAAGCTGATGATAAAATGAATATCAATAAGCGTAAAAAAAAAAAGAAAAAAAAAAAGTGCCTCGTGGAAAACTGAGAAAAAAAAAAAATCACCAGAGAAATAAAACGAGAATATACTGAATGACGAGGCCTACGTAAAGTGTGGCTTGCCAAACCTCAAGAGACAAAGTGCCGTTAAGAATGATGAAATAAATGTGGCTAGACAGAGAGGGGAAGCATAAGTGTCAATGTAAGTGTGCAATCGCCAGGGCCGTATTCCCATCGGTTAAGGAAACTCCCTATCACCTCTTCCTAAACGACTTATTTTGTTTATTACACTTTGCCGTCCTCTCCTGTGTTACTTAAATAATTCCAATATCACCACGGTCTGTATAAATAACGTACAAAAGGATATTAGCCACCCGTATCTAAAAATAAATCGCTAAGGAAGGGGTGTTAGGGAGTTTCCAGGATGAGAATACGAGCCTTAGAAATCCCAACAGCAAATCTCTAACCCTTACTGTGGTCGGAATAGGGACCTTGCTTGCGCCACCGCCTCCCTAACCTATTCATTTTCTATATTAAACCAGTATTTTCTTTTATGGTGCTTATATATTTTTAGTATCGACAAAAATAACAGAGGTGGAGGTGGTGGAGAAGTGGAGTGAGTGGGCAGGGAGCTATGTGGTCATAGATCCCGTCTGTTGAAAAGGAAGAAGTTGTGGATCTGAATACACTATAACAGAGTTCAATGCTCTTCCATTCAACTTTACGTCCAAAAAACACCCCAGTACTGCGATAACACAAAGACATCCCGAATATTATGACACAAAGACATCCACACTACTACAACAACACTGTATTGTACGAGTAGCACGGAAACAATGGGTATGAATGCCTAAGTGCAAGGTGACGTGTGGAGACTGCAGTGATTTAGCCCTCAGCCGCGTAAGAAAAAAAGTGTGTGATCCATATTTAAAGTGGTAAGTTCAGGAAGAAGTGTTAAGGGAGCCTCCTAGCACCACAGCCAATCTACCATCCCCCTCAGTCAACCTCAAGACGGTGGAGGAAGGCCAGCCCACCAAGCCATCTCAAGGCGCGGAATGGAGGAAGACACTCAATTTCCCCACTAATACCACACTGACGCGGCGCCGGATATAAGTCGGGCTTCGGCACTCACCTGGTTACGAGGGATATTAAATTAAGTGAGGAAAGTAGTAAGGGGATGGTCAGTGATTCCTTTAGCCTCTCCTACTGGGTTTAGAATTATGCAGCAAGATATATCCCACTTCATTATTGTGGGTCATTATGCAAGATTCATTAGGTACGATTCATTAGGTACTGACGCTGTTTCGAGACTGTGTTAACCAATTACTGATTATGGCGGTTCCGAATTAATGAGGCAAGAATCCAATCTAATTTAGCTGCTGAAGTGCTGTAAGCTCAAATTACGTTCTGATATGGCTTCAAGACAGGGTGAAATAATTCTTCACTTCACACTTCTGAGATTCTGAACATATAAAACGAGATTCCAACCCAATGAATTGTTACTGACTGATGTGGCAGACGCTCATTAGATTCCGACACAGTCTCCATGATCGTTAAAGTCCAGATATTACGTCTGAGAAATGCAATAGATTAGGAAATGGTAAGAAAGTGGGATGTGGATCTAAGTATTGCCCTGTCACTGGCTCTCGGCTCACATGGTTTCAAAGCAGTGCAAAGAGCCTCTGACCGCAAGTGCACATTCGGGGAAAAAAAAAAAAAAAGGATGAGGAGGTAGAAGATGAACGTGAGAGCTGTCGCGCCAAACTCCCTCACATTTTCCCTGGCCACTATGGAAACCTGGTCTGTGTGTGTGTGTGTGTGTGTGTGTGTGTGTGTGTGTGTGTGTGTGTGTGTGTGTGTGTGTGTGTGTGTGTGTGTGTGTGTGTGTGTGTGTGTGTGTGTGTGTCAGTGAAGGTGATGTGATGCCCCTGTTAAATTACACTGTGAAGGCGTCCTACGAAGGGTTTGTCAAGTTCCCCCAAAACTCTGGCTTTGGACTTAAAAAATAACCTTCCATAAGTTTCTCCTTCCCGTGAGTAAGATCTGTTTATGTTGGAAAAAACAGAGAAGCACAGGAAGATTTGACATTCTTCTCTCTGTCCTTTTTGCAAAACTAACCTGCGAAAATTTTCTTTTAATGGCTACTGTAATTATCTATTTTTCCAAGAAGAGTGAGAGATTTGAGATTATTTTGCCCTCGTGATTACAGTTTCCAAGAGCAGTAAAGGGCAAGGAAGATTCTGCTGGCTACGTTCGTCACTTCATCCTTCTTGCAAATTCCACATTCGACACTATTTTAATCATAAGTTTGCGAATCAACGTCCAGGCTGTTCCGTCCAGATTAATCATTTATCGACAATGCCACTCCTCGTCGACTCCTGTAACTTTATCTCCGTTATTTTAAGAGGCTAATCACATTTATATAAAGATACAAGAACGCTGATCGTTTAGAAATGGAACACTCACGATGGTAGACAAGGCACATAATTATGGTCGTTCTCAAAGGTGCAGTTCCATAGCCTATGCATTTTATGACGGCTTAATTTTTTTTTTTTTTTATCTTTTTTAAACTTGTGTGAAGAAAATCAAAATAATGTTAACAAGTCGTCGTCGTACTGAAGAGGATACTATACTGCCCAGTGAGATAAGGTTTGTTACTCACGCTCTCCCCCTCCCCCCCCGCTCTCTCTCTCTCTCTCTCTCTAACCACTTTCATATTGTAGACGACAGCATCCCTCCCCCACCTTCTCTTTCTCCCCCACTCACCCCCCACCCACTGCTCCCTCCTTCTCTCCCCCCTCTCCCCCCACTCGTTATCTCTGCTCGTCAACGTCCACTCACTCTGGACACCATCTCTCTCTCTCTCTCTCTCTCTCTCTCCCCCTCTCTCTAATGCGGTAGGAAGGAACTAGCTGGACACAGAAAGAAGGAAAATACAAGAGACGCATCAAAAGTCTATCTACCTGTCTAAATTCAACGAGTTTCAACGCTATATTCAACGTGTTTCAACGCTACATTCAACGTGCTTCAACGCTACATTCAACGTGCTTCAACGCTAAATTCAACGTGTTTCAACGCTAAATTCAACGTGTTTCAATGCTAAATTCAACGTTTCGACGCTACATTCAACGTTTCAACGCTACATTCAACGTGTTTCAACGCTACATTCAACGTGTTTCAACGCTACATTCAACGTGTTTCAACGCTAAATCTTATGCTTAGTTCCAGCTGACCTATTTGCATGGCATTAACGAAAGAGATACGGTTTTAATATGAATGTGAAAACCAATAACGAGTGTGTGGTCTCTCTCTCTCTCTCTCTCTCTCTCTCTCTCTCTCTCTCTCTCTCTCTCTCTCCCCCTGTAAATTAATATATATGCAAAGCCTTTCATTACGGGGTGTCAGCGCGTATCACTAATGCCAATATAAATGTTTTGCCTGGTTATGAATGAACTCGGAGCCGATACTTACCTTTATTAAAATCTACTGTATCACTTACGGATGTCGCATATAGGGTACATTTAATCTGTTCAGGAATTTATACCATACTGATCATATTTCCACGCTTATTGGAACACAACCATCAATATCGACATCCACATTCAGCGCGGTTATCATTTCACGTTGATTGCATTTTTACCTTGATTCACAGGTATCCCTTTTTGGCGCCAACAAACCGTATACATATTCACCTTGATTATAAATTCATGCCGATCGTATTTATTAATCTATTTAAAAAGGGAGTATATATTTACATAACAGGACGGCCCAATTTGTCGACACCCATCCGCCTATCTATCTACTTACACAGAATGATAGATAGTGGTAGATATAAGTTACCTGGTTCATGAATATATATTGATCTTGCTAAACTTACACCCAGACAGGGGATACCGCTTACAAATATCGAGATATATATTCATGCTATTTATTTATGCCAACTGTATGTGTACTTTTATTGAAGTCTATTATTAAGCAGTGGCAGGGAATATTGCTTGCTAATAACGTTGTACTGGTATATAATGAACGTACCTTCTTTATTAACATAGAAATTTGATGATGGAATTTTTACCATTGACTCAGACTATCTTTTGGTGTCAGGGGTTAAGGACATCATTAATAACTCTTTCTGAGCGAGACGGTTTTCCTCGGCTGAATTTAATCGTCTGGTGGTGGAAAGACGGACAAGAAAAGAAGACTCCACTGTACTGACTCTTAATGAAGACGTGCTAAATCCTTCATTACAGTACGAGAGGGTTTTTCCAAGATGAATAAAATCGTCTGGAGGTGGCATTGGTGAAAAGCGAAGTGAGGAAGGGGGAAGGCGGAAGGGAAGAAGGAAAGTTGAAAAGGAAGGGAGGATGAGAGAGAAGGGAAGAAGGAGGAGGGGAGGAAGGAAAGTCGAGGTGGGAGGAATGAGACAGAAGTGAGGAAAGGGGAAGGAGGAAGGGAGGAAGGAAAATTGAAGAGGATGGGAGGAAGGAAAGTTGAAGAGGAAGGGAGAGAAGGAAGGGATGAGAGAGAAGTGGAGAAGGAGGAGGGGAGGAAGGAAAGTCGAGGAGAAAGGGAAGAGAGTGAAGTGAGAAAAGGGGAAGGAGAAAGGGAGGAAGGAAAGTTGAAGAGGAAGGGAGAGAAGGGATGGATGAGAGAGAAGTGAGGAGGAGGAGGGAAAGAAGGAAAATCATGGAGAGAGGGAGGAGAGAGAAGTGAGAAACGGGGAAGGAGAAAGTGAGGAAGGGGAAAGGGAGGAAGGGACTGGGGGGTAGGGGGCACTGAACCACTGACGAGGCGGTACAATTTAGTGGCGTGAGAAAGGAAAAAATTCTCGAGTCAAAAGCAGGAGAAATATGGCCGAGAGAGAGCCATTTTCCCCGCCTGCCTGCCTGGGTGGGAAAATCAGGGTGCAAGGCGTTAGGTTAGCGAGGGTGGACTTGTCTCTTCCCACGGCGTTAGCAGGAAATTGGGCCGTTATTGCTTCTGATGAGCGTTATTGACAATTTACCGTGCCGAATTTAGTGTCGTCAGGGAAAATTTAGGTTGTTAAAAAGTGAGAAAAAAAAAATGGCTCTTTCTGACAATTTATACATATTTACTTCTGTATTACGAAATTTGCCTAGCTTAAAATAAGAAATGACCTGAGCCTTGCTGACAATCGGCAAAGTGAAATTAGTTTTATCATGTTAAACTTATGCACTTTAAGATGAGATATTAGCTGGGTCTTAAAGTATGCGTCGTAAACACAGGAGACAAAAATGGCTTTCAAATGACAGATGAATGTACCTGACAAACCAATGACGCAAATTAAAAATGGATGGATCGTACCTCACCTAAATAAAATACATAAATTAATAAGGCTTCAATAATTATGACCCTGCGCTAAATTTACGGACTCTTGCTGTTTTCCACAAGAATAACTTAAAGCCATGGGTTAAATATTAAAAAGAAATATGTGAAAGTCAGTCTAACCTGTCAGTTAACTGGAAATAAAACAGTGAGGAGACAATGCATGACGGAAGGAGACAAGGCCTGTGTCAAGAAAGATGAGGGGTGAGGGAAGAGAAGAGAAAATGTGGAGGAAAATGGGATGATGGAGGAGGGAGGGAAGAGAAAGAGATGGAATGGTGAAAAAAGGAAGGGAAGACTGAGAGGAGGAGGAGGAGAAGGAGACGGTGGGAAGGAGGAGGGAGGTGGAATGGCGAAAGAAGGAAGGAAGGGAAGAGGAGACTGAGAGGAGGAGGAGGAGACGAAGAGTCGAAGGAGACAGATTGAAGTGGGAAATGTATAAAGGAAAATGAAAGAGATGGAGAGAGAGAGGGGGGGAGGTAAGGAAATGGAGAATCGATCGAGGGGAAAAGGAAGGAGGACAAGGAAGGGAGATGAAGGAGGAGAAAGCAGGGTGAGAGAGAGAGAGAGAGAGAGAGAGAGAATGGAATGTAGATGGAGGGAGGAGAGAATCAAGGAAGGAGAATCGTGAGGATGGGAACAAAGAGAATCTTGGAAGGGGGAAACAAAGAAATCTGATATGGAAAAGACGATGGAGAAAAGTACAAGGGAGAGGGAGGGAAACAGGAGAGAAAGGAGGAAGAAAAAGCAATTGAGAGAGAGAGAGAGAGAGAGAGAGAGAGAGAGAGAGAGAGAGAGAGAGAGAGAGAGACTGCTGCTGGATTACCCCCTTAATTCAGTTACCAGATTGCAAATTGCTGTGACGGCTTCTTCACGCGTGCTGGTCAGAGGGACATCCTGCACGCCCGGCTGAGGTTCCTGCAGCCGGCCACGCGCATTAACTAGAGCAGGCCACGCGAGTTAGGCGGAGACATGCGCGTAAATCGGAGACACACGCGTAAATCGGAGACACACATTAACCAGACACATATGCGTTACATGGAGCTGGTCACATGAGGTAATTGTGGACACATGCATTAACTGGATGTATACACATTAATCAGAGCCACGCTAATTGGAGAGAAGCACTTTAATGGAGTCATGCGCGTTAACTAGGTATAAACGTGTTAACTGGAATCCCACATGTTATACAAAGTCAACCACAAACATCAGACAAAGACCCATTACTAAGAGGCACCCATTGATGGGAAACCTGTGCATCAACCTGAGCTGACCACATAGGTTAACCGATGTGCATTAGCTGAAAACATACACCAACTAACTGGACACATATGCATTAATGCTGCCCACATGCCTTATCCAGAGATGCATGTGTTAACTGGTGCATGAACTGGTGAAACAGGCATTTATCAGAGCCATGCGCCACACATATCAACTAGAGCTCACCACACGCATTAATCATATCTACCACACTCACTAACTGAATCCAACAACATGCATTAACTGGAGCTTTGTGTGGGTTGGCTGGATCTGGCCCCACATGTTAATTGGATCAAGCTAAATGATTCAACTGGATCAGCCATACTGAAATCAAGCACTGGTTCTGGATTTTAAGAGGAATTTACTTGCAATTATTACCTGATGTCAAATTCTGTAATGAAGAGCACAGAAAAAACTACATCCCTAGGCACAACTGTCCATACACAATACAATGCCCCCCTCCCATAACACAACACCCTCCCTCATAAACTCCTTGAGCCAGAATTACTTGCACATGTATGATCACTGTCCGTTCATAACCAGGTTGTGTTTTTTTGCAGGAAGGACACGGAAAGCATCAGGGTCAGATCGTACGAGTCTGGATATTGATTTATAAATGAATTTACAATCAATCCCTTTTGAAACAAAGACTTGTTTTCAAGGATGTAAAGAGATAGGAGGATGCAGAATCTTTCCACATCTTTTGATTATCCTGCTAAACAAACTTAGATTTACAGGGTTACTGCACAGAAACTCTTGGATATTTGTAACTTCTGACTTTGAATTCTAAACTGACTGGTGGCCACAAGAATAAGTATCGTATAAAGCTATCATACTGAACGTGCTGATAAAGTTTGTTTCTAATGGACACTGCCTCTAACCCCTTCATTATGAGATCTTTCCCCTAAGTTAACTATAATAATATGGTGACTATCGTGCTGGAGGGGATTGAATATTGAATTGATAATTATTTGTGTTCTGTTTAACTAACGACTGCCCTGAATCTAAAATGGATTCCTGGCTATGCTCAACTAAGACGTGCCATGGGTACACTCACGGGCAAGAGTTCCTCATGATTCGCATCCAGCCACATGCACAGAGGTTCACAACTGCTTCAGTAGCTACCAGTTGCTTCCTGAATATGAAACTGTGATCCTGAGTTCATTATAAGGTTAAGCTGAACCTCGATGCTTGTAGGCTTCTCTGACAGGCGTAAGTGTAGAGAGGAACAACTGACCATGAGTGGACAGTCAATAAACAAATGTACTGATTCTCTCACTGTCTTTACATTTCAAAGCTCACGTTAAAAGCTATGATATACTGAAGTGTGTGTGCTCTTCCAGTAACCGTACAGTATATACCTTTATATGCCACCCATTATAGTCTAGCATCAGTCTGAGTGTACAGTTGTTTAGAATTACCCAGACACACGGAAATATATGGAAAAAAATAATGCTCGCATCCAGTATCATCGTACGGCATGTACGAGTCTTGATACTGCTGCTATTGACTGTACATGCCAGTTAATATATTATTGTGACTGTTCTCTGCTCCTATAAGTTATATTGTTCAGCTACTTCACTGCCGTTTTAAGTGAGCTGTGAGTGAGATTTTGTATATATGTACAGGTAAAATAATAACAATTAAGTAGTAGGCATTGGGCAATATACAGCATGGAAATGCTGTCAAGTGACCATGTGACTTGAGCGATAAGAACTATTATCTTGTGTGTATGACGAAAAGGAAATGATCATTTCCCGTCATCATCTGGTCTACCAGTGCCGAGTTAATCAGCTGTATCAAGACTTACTTACCCCCTTCAACTCCAAGACATCTTTCTTAAGATGAATATAATCATCTGGTATTATCCGGAACTGAATATATAGACATTCTTGGGCTGATGGGGTTGATTCCCAGCTTTGGGTTTCGGAGCTCATCCTCGGCTAAAGAAAACTGTCTCTTGTCAAAACCCATCACACTTTAGCTGCCATCATTTACCAGGGAAGTCAATTGTCTGACGTCAAAATCCTTCACCATTTCACTGCCACCAATTGCTAGGCAGCCTCCTAAGCCTACGAGAATACAGCCTTAGGAGTCAAGCAGCACCCAACCAATCCCTTTGACAGCGCCCACTTAACTTATGCTGGCCTATGATGCACAAAGCCATGGCCCTACTACCTCAAGCCACTACACTACTACCAGCTGCCTGAGTGATCTAACATAGTCTAACTCCAAGGACCATATTCTTGTAAGTTGCGCAGGTTCATTAGCAACTCTATCCATATCACTTGTGCACTCACGGTACAAACCTAGGTCAGTCGCTACCTTTCACTATCAAAAGTGTAAACTGTAATCTTGAATTCATTTAAGGATTTGTTCTGAACCCCAGTGTTTATTGCTGGATGAGAGTAAGCAAAACTGCTGACTGACCATGAGTGTAGGCCTACAGTAATTTAATACTCTCTTGTACCTACAGATAGTTATTTATAATACATATACTGATATTAAATACATTAAAATCGCATACCGGTACAAGAGAATATCAAGAAATAAAATGTAAAAATAAAATGTTAAGGAAAGAGGTGCCAGGGAGACTCCTAACCCCAAAAGCTATGCCCCCCAGTAAGTTCCTTTCGTGACAGAAATTAATCTTGTACTAATATTTATAAATGAACTTGTTGACACTAAGGTAAGAAGGGTCAGATTAAGACGAGCAAATAAATGGGAGTTTTTTGTTACATGTTCTTTTATTTCATCCCTGAAGAAACTGATGTTATTTACATATTCAATTTCCCTTAGCCCTTCCACTACACAGTTCCTCCGGCTCCTCTCCAGCAAATGCAGCTACAAAAGTGAATACATACAGTCATCCCCGCCTACAATGCTCCACAGTCGAGGTATCTGCCACGTGAAAATTAATACCCATTGTTCTCAAACTGTGCCAACTTTTAGAGGAAAACAACAAACATTATATCACAAGTTCAAAATCATAAATCCGAGTTTCCACACCATTTGCTTCTGTAATTTTCATACTGGCCTCACTTATAAGTCAAACACACTCTCCTGCCTCGATATTTTTGTTTTTCATTTCAGGGCAGAATCGGTATTTTCGAGATTTCTGTGCATCAGTGGCCAAGTATAATTCAGTTGTTTTATACTGATTCTTGTTTTTGTTATCGATTTTGGGGTTAGTGCCGGAGTGTCCTTTCTCCTCATATTCATTTCCCTTCCATAGCTACAAGAAAATACTAACGTCATAAGCAGCGACAAACTGATTTAAACAATACGGAAGAGATCACAAAAAACATTACATCCTCCTTACAATATAGTATTTCCACACCTAATAACGTTTCAAATATTCTTGGGGAAATGCATAAGCTATAATTTGTTTTCACCTGACGGAACTGGACTACTCCCATAACTTGAATTCCATGGAAAGGTTGCATGACATTTAACGAGTCTTTGATATGAGGTAAGAATGAGTCTCCTTGGTTACTAGTCAAATCAGTCCTTCAATCTGACTGTGCCATCAACTAAGCTGAAAGGATTTAAGGATTACTACAGTTAGAACAATCATCATCATCATCTAGACCGCTTTTCGTACCTAAGGATGCAATGAAGTAAAGGCCAGAAAAGCACGACCAAAAACTTGACAGCGAGGAAAAAAAAAAAAAAAAAAAAAAAAGAGTCATTCCACAGTAAAGCTTCTCTCCCGACCTACAGCAACCTTCCACAGCGTAAATGCCCCCAAACTCACACCAGCTCGCGATTCACACACACATTCCCATTCACACAAAGCTTTGGAGCGGCGCGGAGGGGAGTCAAAGGGGAATCCATCTGCTTCATTTCCGCCAACAATGGGATTCGAAGCCTCTCACTCGCGAACCACTCTGAATTTCGCTCGCTGTTCAATGGCTTCCGTGATGTTTTTTTAAACCGTGATGGCACTGGGCGATAATTAGAGAGAGTCAAGAGGTGGTTTTTTTTTTTTCAGGGGAGCCGGTGGTCTCGTGGCAGCGTATCCAGCTTGCAACTGGAAGATCTAGATTTCGATTGTCAGACTGGATGGGCTGCTGGGATTTTTTTTCCCCTTTGTCCCACTTAATGCGGCAGTACAAGGGGGGACCTGGATGTAAATTCGATGGTTGCGTATCATATTCTAGGGGCAGACCTGGGACTGTAATAGCATACAGTCTTGGCAACGCCAGAATGCGTCCCTTAATGACCCTCGTGTCGTCGATAGGCATTAATCTTTTTTTTTTTTTTTTTTTTTTTTTCGCAGTGTTATGTGTCAGGGGCGGCTATACTGGGGAGGGGACAGATCTTTTCACACCTGGTCTTCATCCACAGGTAAGTTCAGGTGATATTAAGCAGAAGTTCGAAGGACTGGGTGATGAGTGAGTGGCTGCAGGTGTGGCCCGTTTTATATATATATATATATATATATATATATATATATATATATATATATATATATATATATAGCCTTCGTCCATAATTCCTACCCTCCTTGTTTTAAAGGGGTAACAAAATGCTGCTGTTGACGATGAGACTGAGGAAAACTGATGATGATGATGATGATGATGATGATAGGTAAACCTATCGTCTGGTACAGGTTTAATTAGGGACGCCGGAATACTGAGGCAAATAGCTAAAGGTGGTGCCAGGTAATTATCCAGCCATTTCTCTCCTTCCCTCCTCCCTCCCACTTCCCTGCCACACTTCCTCCATCTCTCCATCTTCCTTCAACTCTTCTGCCTCCTTCACCTTCCCATCTCCATCCTGCTCCTCACCTTCCTCCATGCCTTCAATTTCACCCATCTATTCATCACTCCAACCTTCTTCCACCTCTCCACATTCTTCCATTTCCTCATCTTCCTCCACATTTACACTTTCCTCCCTCTCTCCACTATCTCAACACTGACACTCCTTCTTCCACCTACTTCTCTTTCTTTTCCCCTTCCTAGCTCCCTCTCTCTCGCCCCTCACTTCTTGTCTCCTCATTTCTCCCTCCCTTCCAATTTTGCCATCCTCCTTTTTCCCTTTCTTTTCCCTTTCCTAGCTCCTTTTCTCTTATCCTTCTCTCTCTCTCTCTCTCTCTCTCATTTTATCCTTCCTCCCACTTTCACCATCCCCAACCCCTTCTTTCTAATCCTTTTCTCCCTTCTGAATACCTCCCTCTTTTCCTCCCTCGCTCTTCTCCCTATCCCCAACCCTTCTCTCCAATCCTGCGTGCTCCCTACTAACTCATGGCCCTCTCGAGGCCCCCAGTCTAATAATTCCAAAGACTGGTGTACGTGAGCTGTTTCCCTACATCAAATTTACTTCGTTTAATATTCCGCTTAGGCAGGGATGGTAATGAAGTCTGCCAGTCAATACAGTCAGTTTTCAGGAACCAGTCGTCACTCAGTTTTGGAAGTACTCGTGTAAACTACCCTGCAGTGTGAATTTTGCATGAGGATGAAAAACATACAGTACTTTCTGCTGATAGATTAATTATATACCCATTCTGCCTTCAATTAGCTAGTAAGTATTCTTGACTGGCCCCATTCTAAGCATTCCGTTATTTGTTTTATTCTAGACACCGTTTTGTTTCATTCCAGGCACTTTCTACATCTTCAACTGCACCTATACTACGAAGACAAGAGGGTGAAGAGGCTCCCTAGCACAGTTTTCATACTGGATACCCATTTTTATTCACCTCTATGTTACTTCTATCTTTTTTATGGCCCTTGATATGTCCATGAATAACCTGGCCGAACATTAACGTGTCATTTACAGAAATAATTTGTCATGGAAAAGTGCCCTGGTACTGCCAGCATTCAAAGACGTGCTAATATCTCCTAAGCCCACAGAGATGGGCCGGGGAATATTTTACCCTCGATGATGTTAATACTTTTCCGCCTTTTAGGAAGGTAACTGCAAACTTTCATTCGGTATACGGCGTTGCAAATCGCGTTTATCATCCGGTACATGAAAAGTGGACAGAATTATATACCGTATATATATATATATATATATACACACGACTTGCTAAATATATACAGTACCGTACTGCATACCAAGTGTGTGTTTATGGGAGGGACGAAGGAAGGAAGGAAGGAAGGGAGGATGGAAGGGAGGAAGGCAGGAAGGAAGGAAGGATGGAAGAACGAAAGAAGTAATGAAAGAACAAAAAAGGGGGAAGACATAAAAATACTTATTCGCACTGATTGCACTAGGTCACTGAAGAAATTTTACTTTCGCAGTCCCAATATTCCCCCCGATTACGACACGCAACCGTCAAATTTACAATCCCCGTCCCTATTTCATTATCTACCTACGACCAGGCTGGGGTAAAGAACTATTAATGGATAACTTGTGTAGGGACGTTTCTTTTCAACTCCTTGATTATTTTTCTTACAATTAAGTCGCTTTGTTTTCTTACAGTGTGTGTGTGTGTGTGTGTGTGTGTGTGTGTGTGTGTGTGTGTGTGTGTGTGTGTGTGTGTGTGTGTGTGTGTGTGTGTCTAAATGCATACTGGGATGTAGGAATGCCTATTTATCAGTGTGAACTGTATGTATATATTTATGTTCTATGTACGTGTGTATCCATGTACGCGTGTGTAACCCCGTGTGTGTATTATGTGCTTGTTTTCTTGGCGGAGAGGGGAAGGGGACAGGGGGGTTCAGGTATTTAAGAGGCCATGGATACCAACTTGGGGTCATAACCATCGTCACCTGAGCCACAAAGTTGGAGTCTAACGTAGGGTCACCACAGCAAACAGGCTAATTTTTACACCTACTTGTTTACGGGATAATGGTTGGCACAGTATTTACAGATATTGTGTGGTTCTATTTTATTTACGGAATGTGGCTCTTATTTACGGAATGTGGCTCTAATTACGAAATGTGGCTCTATTTCTATTTACGGAATGTGGCTCTATTTTTATTTACGGAATGTGGCTCTATTTTTATTTACGGAATGTGGCTCTATTTTTATTTACGGAATGTGGCTCTATTTTTATTTACGGAATGTGGCTCTATTTTATCTATGGTAGTTGTACATGGCTCTATTTTATTTACGGAATGTGATTAGTGTTTACGCAATATTATAGAACGTTGACTTTTTTTTTTTTCCGGAAGGTACTGTAGTCGGTGTCAAATGTTCCTTTACATTGTCACAACCTAAAGAGATTTAATTAAGCTACCGTATTAACTACAGTGGTTCCGAAACGGGCATTAATCGACCGCTAGAGGTGATATACTCTCTCTCTCTCTCTTTCACGTTTCCCCCTCTCTTTTCTCCTTCTCTCCCTCCCGCCTCGTACTTCCTCCTTCCCTCGCTTCCCCTCACCTCCCTCCTCTCCCCTACTCCCCCCTACCCCCTATCCTCCCAGCTGCCTCAATCAGATCCTTCAGTGATAGTTCTAAAAATGTAGGATTCGATTCTTTATAGTTTGTTGCCAGTGTTTATTACCCTTCCTTTTCACTCTCTTTCCCTCCCTCAGTTTATTTCCTTTCCTCAATTCCTCTCTCTCTTTTCTTTACTTTCCTCCCTCCCTCTCCCCCACACTGAACTACCGAAACTCCAACTTGCCTCCTACCCCACCTTCACAGCATCCACCTCAAGCTCTCCCTCCCTCCAACCCTTTCCCTCCCCTGCGTCCCTGCTTTCTTCCCTTCTCCTTTCTCTCCCTCTACCCCTTTCCCTCCTTCCTATCCTCCCTCCACCCTTTCCCTCCTCTGCGTCCCTCCTATCTTCCCTTCGCCCCTCCATTCTCTTCTCCTTTCTTCCACCTCTTTCCCTCCTTCCTATCCTCCCTCCACCCTTCCCTTCTCCTCTCCCTCCCTCACCGACCCAAAGAACCATCCAGTCTGCAGACCCGCCTCGGCCAGAGATGACGGCATGATTCAAAAGCACTCACGCAAATAAAGGAGTCGTACCGCGAGTCACAAAAATGCCCCCATGGAGATCTACCGCTGACAGACTTACAAGACTCTTATTAACTCACCTCAAAACCTGGCACAATACATACTGTAGATTTTCCTCACACTGGAGGCTGGACACACTTACCTACGAAGGAAAGAGACAATAATATTAATAATCAATAGAATATTTTTTTTTCTGCCTTTCTATGTATTTGCCATATCGTGACTTTCTTTTTACATGCATCAATCTTATTTACATAACGAAAATAAATATTTACATAAAATGCATCATAAAAGCTAAATATATTATAACAGAAATCGCACAAGCTAATATTTCATGGCCGATATTTTAATTCCACTGCGACAGCCATCCCTTCAGCTGAGGAAAATCGTCTGGCGGTAGTAATAACTTAAGTACAAAAGCCATAGTAGTGGAGTTAACCCCTTCAGTGCCAAGACGAATTAGTTTGATTAAATCTTGCTAATCCTAGGCGGTTTTAACAGCTTAGAAAAAAAATCACCTACTGAAGGGGGTAATTGTCGCTACGTCTACTCCCCTCCCCCCTCCAATTAGGAAAAAAAAAAAAAACTCCCAAGCTGAATAAAATCGTCTGGTGACAGCAAGAATAAAAGTGAAGATACGTCCTCGCCATGGTCCCTCTCTCTCTCTCTCTCTCTCTCTCTCTCTCTCTAGCACGATAAAAATAGAAGAGACGTCCTTGGATTCTCCTCTCTCTCTCTCTCTCTCTCTCTCCGGACTCATCTGAAAGTGAACCCGGTAGACAACAGCCTGAAGTTGCCATTCTACAACTGACCATCCTCCTCCCGGCGAGCAGGAAGGGAGCCGAGGGACGATTTGCATAACCCGACAGTGGAGCCGACCGTTTGTATCAGTGCCACCACGGGAAGGCACCCCTGTTCAGCGTCCCGAATAGAAAAAGTGATGAATCGTGGCCTAAAAGCAGAAAATGGAGTTTGGATACTTTTTTTTCCAGACATTTTTTTACTTTTCATATTTCACAAATGATAATTAATGTACATATGAACTGCTAGAGAGAGAGAGAGAGAGAGAAAGAGATTGACGATGGCTTGAAAAAATGAACATGTAAAATGAAAATGAGCTGAGAGAGAGAGAGAGAGAGAGAGAGAGAGAGAGAGAGAGAGAGAGAGTTTGACGATGGCTGGAAAAATTAACATGAAAATGAAAAAAAAAAAAAATGAGGTTTTTAGAATGCATAATGTTCGCTCACTGCATTTTTGACGGAAAAGATAATTGTCCTCGTTTCATTCTGTTTTATGCGGAAAATAATAATTCTTTGGTAGGCAGGAAAATGGTCAGATATAACACTGCCATGGATATATTTTGTTCCGTGTTCACTGACCTCGTTCGTGGAGGAATTAACGTACCATCATCATCATCATCATCATCATCATCACCACTATTTTCATCACCATCATCATCATCACCATCATCATATCATCATCATCATAATCCTTCTCATTCCCACAAAATCGAGATAGGTATAATCCAAAACCTAAGAAAAAGCACAACATTAAGAGACCTAAAAATAATGTATCCAAATAGATCAAACATTCACCTATTATTCAAGCCTTCGAAAATT
>NC_136977.1:3359642-3362142 GCF_032717465.1 Coenobita brevimanus | reverse complement strand
AAACGTGAGCCTTTACTCAACGTCTGACGGTAATTTCCATTCTTTTTATTCTGATCATAGTATGCCCTCTCGATGGCTTCATGTCTGTCAGAGATTTATGCAAGACCTCGCCCCACGTCTTCTTTGGTCTACCCCTTTAAGCTCTCTGATCCATATTCAAGGTAGAGCTCTCTTTATCTCTCCCAATGCCCAAACCATCTCACTCGACCCACTCTCATTACATTTCCGATGCTCTTAGCCCAACAAATCCAATGACATACTTTATATTTTTCTCATATATCGCGAAGATTTCCTTCGGCTGAGGATAGATATTTCAAACTGGATGGGTAAATCAGAACCCTCATCAAACCGTTCAATACATAAGACCAAGTTGAATAAAACTGTCTGTGGTATACTCCTTTTACTCTACCTGGCCCAGATATTCGTCCTTTTATAGCATATTTCACAGGCATCTCACTGGCAGAAGATAGTGTTATAGTTTGATATTCTTTCCATACCACTTTTTCAGGACCATGATCATATTCTAGTATTAATCTAGTACTACAACTCGGGAGACACGATGGAAAGAGAACAATTTTAGGCCAAGCTAGAATAAAAGGAGTATAGCAAGAATGAATGATTACGTCTTTGAACTGAAAAGAAAAATACCAGGCAATTTTCTTAAACTGTTACATCACACCCAACTATGTTCCTCAGATGCCCAATACTTGTACATTCATCTTGCCCTTCTTATCTTGGTACGTTCCCATCCCTAAATGTCTTCTTCCTTCACTGGCCACGTTCTCTCTCTCTCTCTCTCTCTCTCCATTCCTTCCTTTCCCCTCCCTCCCCTCCCCGCCATAATGAGGGTAGCGACGGGCCTGTGACTGTCCCCCACCCCTCCCCCACCTCTGATAGAGTGGGTGTGATCGATTCTTCTGTAATTGCCTCCAGGTTCTTGTGTTGCCCTCGCCCTTTCCCCTCCCCCCTCTCCCTCCGACTCCCCTCCTCTTTCCTCCGCTTTATCTTTCTCTTCTTTCTCCTCCTCCTCCTACTCCTCCATCGTCACCATCATCTTTCCTTTTTTTTCCAACTTTTTGTGTCCCTCACCCTTTCCCCTCCCTCCCCCGCCGACTCCCCTCCTCTATACTTTTTCTCACTTTTTCTTCTTCCCCTCCTCCTCCTTCCTTTCCACCCCTTCTTCGATAATATTCATTTTTATCATCATCATCATCATCATCACCATCATCATCATCTTCGTCATCATCATTCTCTTTCAATTTTTTCCTTCCTCCTCCAGCCTCTCCGGTTTTTCTTCCTTTGTCTGTTTTTCCCCTTTCTTCCTTTTTCATTAATTCCACTTTTTTTTGTTTCCTCTTCGTCCTCTTACTTTCTTTTCTTACTCTTCCTACTTCTCACCTTCCTCTTTCTCTCTTACCATTTTTGTGTTCCTGTATTTATTTATTATTGCGGTCAGAGTAAGGTCATTGTCATATATATCTCTGAACTCTCTCTCTCTCTCTCTCTCTCTCTCTCTCCGTTTCCTCGTTCCTCACTGTGGTCAAAAAGGTCCTTCTTTAATGATCCCGCCTTTGAACTATGATATGTTGTTTTTCCCATTTTTCTTTCTATATTTCAAGCCACACCTATCTATCTATCTATCTATTAGTCTATGTCTATCTGTTAATCTATCTATCCAGGCCATGTCACAGTGATCTACCTGTTTATCGACCTGTCTGTAAGCCAGTACTATTTTTTCTCCGAGTTTGGGTCTGTCTCGGAATCTATTTGAACCCCCCCCTTCTCTCTCTCTCTCTCTCTCTCTCTCTCTCTGTTGCATCAATCTATTCTAACAATCCCTATTGCTACATTCCCTTTTATCTATCAATCGACCTGTCAGACATCTGTATCCATCCATCCATCCATCTATCTATCTATCTATCTATCTATCTATCCGGCCGTCCATCCGCGCGCCAAATATTCGAGTACAAAAACAAATTTCAGCTATATTTAGATGGACGGCGGGAAAAATGGCACTACTGGGAGAGCTATTAGAGTGAGTGAGTGAGCGAAGGAAATAAATCTGCCTACTGTCTCATTTTAGACAGGGGAAAAAAATCTCTTGGATTTCTTTTTTTAATCCCCCCCTTCCCCTTCTTCCTTCTTTTCTTATTCTTATTAATCCTTCTTCTTCTCTTTCCCTTTCTCCATTTCCCCTCTACTGCCCTTTTCGAATAACCATCTTCCTTCACCCTCCTCCCCTCTCATTCTCTTAATTCATCTACCTCCTCCTCCGTTTCCTCCTCCTTCTAGCCATCATCCTTCTTGCTTTACTATCCTTACTTTCAACTTGTAGAATTAGATATCACAGTGATGGTCTTCTCTGTAACAAGCAGCCTCGAAAGGACCACTAAATCTGTTGCTGTTTGCTTTCCACTGTACGCCTTTGTAACATTTTCTTTATATTTCTCCTCAACCAGCCTCTTTCTCTTCATCCCCTCCTCTTGTTTCCCCCCATCCC
>NC_136977.1:3287142-3357142 GCF_032717465.1 Coenobita brevimanus | reverse complement strand
AGAAATAAGAATGGGTACTGACTACTGAAAACAACACACTGTAAGTAGTAATGCAAAATTTTATCCTGGCTAGCAACGTATCCCCAGAAGTTGTGGGGTCACACTAATTTCGGAAGCATACTAAGGGAGGCCAAAGAACAAGAAGCAGACGAAAAAACATATCCTGGACCGATGAAATGTGACAATTTCCCGTAATGTCACGTCATAACACCAGTCCTCTTCTCCCAACGCCCAACTATTTTCTTAACTACCTACTCTCCATTGGTACCATAAGATCATTTTAAAGTTTGATAAGTACCTAATGAGCTCAATGTTTAACTATATTCTACAAGTCTGCTGTGTTTCTTATAGTGTTAAAGTATGAATCGCTATCACACGGCCGCCTAATTTACTCATGGTAAGCCACAATACTTTATCTCAGTAGTAAGTTCTCGTTATATTTCATCATGACTTTTACTAGCTTATGGGAAGCCAGGTATCTGTGTTTCGTGCTAAAATAACTACTTCCGAAAACCCACTCTACCGACTGCCGAGGGCAGTCACGTTACCACCTTGCAAGATAATTCCTAGCCATGTATTTCTTCACTGGTTCTGTATACACATAAACAAAGAAAACCTTCAGTTACACAATGTGAAAGCAAAATAATTAAAATGTGTATATCAATCACAACCAATAATATAAAAACGTAAACTAAACCGAAAATACAAGACTCACCTAGACAATGGTGAGGTGAATGGCGTCATAGCTGATTCGCAGGGGATAGGGATAATGTCCGGGCTTTCCTAATGCTCACACGTTTAAGGCGACGGACTGCTGCTGTGGGTTTTCGGTGAACAGTGATACGGGAGGCTATCTCTAGGTGCCTGCGGGGTGAGTCAGAGTGGATGTATTTGTGGGTAGATGGTAATAATCGAAAATTTTTGAGCACTGGGCGAGAGTTGTTTAGGTTTCGTCCCTTTAACTCGTGTCATTTAATATACATTCATTAATGCTCTGTCTATTGCATTCAAAGTCAACTTGACCTACAGATACAGTGTTAATGATGTGCAATAGTTTCAAGGTTAAGCTTACCAGTTTTTTCTCGCGTACTTCACTTCCTGACGGGATTAATTTCCAATATACCACCACCTCACCACAGGGATGCTCGGGTGAAGGGGGGAGGCGTGGGTAATATATCTAATGAATTTTATGCCATTGGTTAATTAGGAAAATTTATGTAAAACAGTATCAAAAAATTACTTAACATCTTTTTACAGAGTCTGTCTTATATTACTTATTTTATATAGTCGGTTTAATTCTTGATAAAATTTAACTTAATACTTTTCATTAATGTCGTACCGAGGGTATTTGAGTTGTCAAAATATTTTCAGAAAGATTACTTTGGTTAATAGTACATCTACCACTGCAAGCTTCACTTGAACAGTTCTTCCATAATTTCAGATATGTTTTACTAATGTAATGTGTTTTAGTCGCCGATGATGATCTGCCCTTCGTGATTGAATGTAAATGGTGATAATTGTACTGTCTCAACGTACATGGCAACAGGATGCTGTGAGACGCTTCTGGAGGGTCGTGGATACCATGAACGTTAATAATCTCTCCTTACGGTGATATTATGTGCATATCTGGCTGTTTCAAGCGTTCAGTGAAGCCCATGAATTCCCCTGACAGACCCGAGGTAAGTAATAATAGGTATACCTATCAGAAATAGCAATTATATTTGTTTATTGCAGAGTGGGTGGTCTTTAAATTTGGTCATTTAAACCTACAACAACAATTCTCTGGATGACATACCTTTTAACTTCTTTCATTCATGAGTGTTAAATCCAATCATTTACGGTATAGTACATTTAGGATTGTTTTGATACCATATTTTTAGACTTTTTTTTTTTTTTTTTTTTTTTTAGACATGGTTTGACATTAGCTATTCATGCTCACCGTGAGACATTCAGATTCCACCCCTTCTCCAAGTTTTTTATTTGCTGTCTTTAATTTCTCTCCATTGAGTCACTCCCTCCTCTTTCCTGGCGTACCTTTGCTCACTTTCCCTGCACTGCTTTATTCCCACAAAATCTGCCCTTCCTTACCTTCCCTTCCCTTGCCCATCTAGGTGACATTGATGTATGTAATGTTACTTTTTGATTGGTAAGTTTCCAGTGAAATGGAGCTTTTTAATTCAATTTATTTCTTGATTATGTTGTAAGATTGAGTTGGGTTTGGTAGGTTGGGCTTTTGCATGACTGCCCTTATTTACAGTAACACTTAAATCAATTATAAAAAGATTGGAAATTGTTGTCAGTATTTTTAGTGATACCCCTAATCTATTGAACTTACTTGTACTTTTTTTTTTTTAAGTTACTACAGAACTGCAATATAATGTAAGACAATTAACTCCACCTTCTGATATATACATGCTAATGTAGACTCAACTGAAATTTAATGGCATAGTGTAATAGTTTTTGTTCTGAAAAGCGGAAACTCACAATGCCATCTGCGGTAAGCAAAACAGAAAGTCAGGATGGTGCTCAGGGACAGGACAGGTCTGCTATTGATGGAGAGAACAAATAGAGAAGACAGAAAACTCAGTATGTTGCATTGGTCCATAAGTAAAAAATTCCTGAGATCTAGCCACTGCCATGGTGCAGTGGGTTAGCACTCCCCTTCGGAAAGGTGGAAGTATGGGTTAGAGTCTGTTGATAACTGCCTTGGATTTGCTGCTGTTGTTACTTACAGATTTTTTTTTTTTACCACATTTTGCTGTAATTATTCATCAGAATTGCCAGTGTTGTTGCATTTTTTCATATTTTATATTTAACCGTACATATAAGGCAGAAGTGCAGGTTTTTGTCTGTATGTTAAATTTTAGGCCAGCATATAGAAAAAGGTTTTCCACTAGGGACTTTTATACTTAAATAGGTTCCATCCATATGGAATTGTAGACCAACCCAAAGAGAAGGTCTGCCACTCAAAACCATTTTTGTATAGGTTAGATTCATTGTACAGGGAGACCCCGGTAAACGAAAGGGTTAGGTAGCTACCTTTAAAATCTTTCGTATAATGATTTTTTGTACAGTATATTGAAACATTTTTCCCCATAAGAAACTTAAGGAGGAGATGCATTCCAGGAGACCCCCAAAATCAGTCAACTAACTACTCTGTACTGTACTGAGCTGGTTGTATGCTCTCAGATCTGCAGTAGAAATGTTATTAAAAGCTAAATGAACGTTAACCCCTCCCATCCCGACCACTTTTCCACCACTGACTCCCCCCAATCCCGACCATTTTTGGAAGTTTTTTTTTTTTGGCTCAAACCTCCGCTTTTGGTGAAAAACATCGAAAATTCATAGAGAAATCGCTCACCTGAGGTTTAAAATACCAGATACAGGTAGGAGTACCTCCTTACCTTACTGGGTTTTCTAACAGGCTGGCACCAAAGAAAACGAGTTCTATGGGAGGATAACTATTTCACACCACTCATAAACGGTATATATTTATTTACTTGGTACGAATTTATATGTAGTACGAGAGTATATTGGTTTTCAAGCAGTAATATAGGCATTATAAGCATTGGTTCACTCACTAACTCATCACCATACCTGACCTTTTTTTGCCACATTACCTGATCATCATTTCTGACTGTTTTTTCCTCTAATGCTATGTAAAGTTTGTCCTCCTCCACATTGTCATTGATTGGGGAATCACTCTGGCCCTGAACTTCATACTGTGGCATGACATGGCTTTACTGGCCAGGTCACTGATAACAGGTGAATTGCTGAGACAATGACATGCAGGGGGGGGGAGGAGGCCATGTTGGATAAGGCATTGTCCCTGCCTGGGATCTTGTAGAGGAAGGTATCACGTGTATACGTACCAAAAATCACTCGCGAAAATTGAAAATTGTGCAAATTAGAGACCTTGCAATTGATTCGCGTTTATGTACGTCGATGGGATTGGCAGTGACAAAACATGTGGACGTTAAAGAACGTCAATGGGACGCCGCGGGTTAAGCAGTTGTTTATCAAATTACTGAGTAAAAAATAGAAAACAGTTCTGTACTGTACAGTATATACAGGTGAGGCCTGATCTCACGCCTGGGCCTTTCTCATGCCTCTTAATAATTTCAAGCTTGCGCTCCAGTGTCAAGGTTCGGTGTTGCTGCTTGAGAGGCTCCACAGATGACGATGGTGAAGGATGCTTGGGTGGCATGATGCAAGATGTGAAAGATTCTCAGAGTACAGAAGGCACACACTACACAGCTGGGGGGGCGGGAACATACCGGGACGAAGCGGAGGTAGTTGCTTCCCTCGCCATACACAATAGTGGCGCTGCGGCTGGTCGCGCACCAAATTTGAATAATTTTCTCGTAGCGCTTTTCGTACCATCGAAGCATATGCCTTTCGTATAGGGGAATTTGTCCTTTATTTCTTACTTTCCTACATTCAGATTTTTGTATATTGGGGCTTCGTTTATCGGGGACTCCCTGTATGTAGAAATTTAGGCTCAAATGTACAAAAAGTCCAACACTTCGGAACTCGGTTTTCAGATAGGTTAGATTCCATTAGGTTCGATTTGTGTTAATCCCAGTAATACCCTTTATGTGATGCCATGGTTAGTACTGAAGGGTGACAAGGTTAGTGTCCAAGAAAGTCAGGGTTCAGACCAAATAGTGCCCAGTAGGAATAATTCCACTCAAATAAGAAAATAAAGTTTCCAACAAAATCAAGGAATCCAAATTATTTAGTAGAAGAAGAGAGAATATCCAGTAAAAGGATTGAAAACAGTGGCTGACAGACTTTTTGCATATTTACCAAAATTTAAATTGCTTTCAGTGAATGTTGTGAAGTTGTATTATATTTAGGTTGTGTAGGTCATGATAAATGTATGTCAACCACTGATGAAAAGGTTTTGTAGTTTTTCCAGTAAGGGCCTTGTTACAAGTTTAATATGCCCAATAAGTCATATTAAGTTTCCAGTATCAGATGTTATAAGTAACGGAGAGTTGACTCTTGTTCTAAATGTTAATTGAGTTAGATTTTAACTTTTTTTTTTTTTCCCTTTGTTAATTTTTCTGAGCTCAGTAATATTGGCCCTATCATTAGTAGATTTGGTAACATTCAGAGGTCAGCTACTTTTAACTTTTTGTCAAGTTCAGTTTCTCAAAACTTAACAAAATCAGGTCCACTATGTCAATTAGCAGAAATAAAGTTCAGAGGTCAGTTATTGTGGTAAAAGGGTTAGAGAATGCACCAGAAAAAAACTATGTGCTTCTGCCATGTCATGATGTCTGTTGTACTGTCAGATTCTTACTACAGTGTATCAACAAAATGTTCTTTTTGAAGTAGCAGCAGTACTGTCATCACAATATTTCATGAAAACTAAAAGCAAAAAATACTGATCTTGCTAATTAGCTTCTACTATTGCTATGGACCATGCAGGGAGATCTCTGTCTTTGAGGATACAAATCAGTCATTGATAATTTAGACAAATAACCATACTTTACTTATAAGATCTTTACACAGCACATCACAGAAATAGGTTCTTTTAAATATTAAACAGATGCACAGTGGGACACTCTTAATTTAACTAGAATCACTTACTGTACATACTAAAACAAGATCAGTCAGACATTTCTGCTAATAGAGTACACACAGAGTGGGAACAGTTATGTTATTTGGTTGCTAGGTACAATTTAAATAAATACAGATTTTTAAAAACTTATAATACAACGTCTATGAGTATATTTTACATTATGTCACTAGATAAAGTAATGAGAGTAACATGGAAGAAGTTTGACATGAGAGAGTCAGTGTGCCCTTCCACCCAAGATTACTGGTACTTTTGATATGCCCCGGTAGTCAGTCTTCTCCTCCACAAACCTGTCTGACAGCAGGACTATATCTCTTTCCTATTAACTCCTACAGGGGGATAATCATGACAGGTCATTCTGCGGTGGTTGGCTACCACAGTTTTTGGGGGGCAGTCCTTATCACATGGGTTTGACTCCACCTTCTTTCCCTCCTTGTAATTCGAAACAGGTTGACCCTTATCATCTTTGACAGGACACCTTCCAGACCGGGTCACAGCTGAGTAAATATCGTGGTGCATGAACTTGAGCCGGAGGTCAGCCAAGATATGCTGCAGTAAACATCTCATGGTTGGCATCAGACTAGCGACATCTCATGGTAGGTGCAGAATAGTGACATCTCAGAGTTGGTGCAGATTAGCAACCAATGATACTGTATAGCCAATACCAGATGAGGTATCATTTGGTAACCTAGAAGAGAGCTATCATATTTTACGATAATAGATTACAGGTGTGTGTGTGTGTGTGTGTGTGTGTGTGTGTGTGTGTGTTTTGGGTCAGTTTTTGCTAAACTGGTTACTTGGAAAACACAAATCAGTAGAAATTTAGTATGGAATGCACAAGATGACATAAAGTTTTCATAGAACTGGGATACAGTCAGATGAAAATCATGTAGCAGTTATAATAGCATAAAGGAGTGTTTTGCAAGAATGTAATGATGCTTTGATTTACCGTGGATTAATCATGAAGTTTCAGTGAGCATGGAAATTCAACTCAAGGCCAAATGTATCTTAAATTCTGCATGTCGTGAATTTAGCCAAGATATTCACTCACAGTCTATAAATTATCCAAGATGTCTCATCTGTTTGTCTTATAGAGTGTTTTGTTAGATTTCATTCGATGATTGTGACTCAGAGGCAGTGCACAGTGTTTTCGTAATTTTAGTGAGATCACTTTAGACTTGCACTGAAGTACAAGTTCAAAATAAGAGTCAGCCTTAAAATTTGGGGGGGGGGGAATTATCCATGCCATTCAGTGGCTCATTCTACATTTCCAGGCTGACTTTATTTTTTTTTTTTTTTATTTTTTTTTTTTTTCAGGAAATCAAAATCATGGTAAATCAAAAGAATATGTATAGTCAGTCCTTGAATAACGTGTGGTGGAGTAAGGCATTTTTGTACTTACACGGTCAGCATAATGTAACAGGTCAGAATCTGTCTATCTATCTATCTATTGCCAGACGCCTCAATCCCGTTTGGGGTGGCCACAAACAAATCACCTCCAAGTCGCCCTGTCCCCCGCCATTTCACTGCCCTGCTCCCAACTCACACCCCCCTCTCTCATATACCTCTCCACCCCATCCCTCCATCTCATCCTCGGCCTCCACCTCCCTCTTCCCCCCTCCACCTCACTCACATACACTCTCTTCGTCAGTCTTTCACCCTCCATCCTCTCCACATGGCCAAACCACCTCAGTGTGTTCCTCATAACGCTTCCTATCACATCCACATCCACACCACAACGCTCCTTTATATCCTCATTCGTCAGCCTGTCTCTCCATGTGACTCCACAGGCTCCTCTTAAATAACTCATTTCCACTGCTCTCACTCTTGACTTGTGTCCTTCCAACAACGTCCAAGCTTCACTTCCATACGTTAGAGTTGGTATCACAATACTGTCATGTAGTAACTTTTTCACTTCCATGCTCACTTCCCTGTTTCTTATCACTGCTTTCAAAGAACCAGCAGCCTTTCTTCCCTGCTGTACCCTTTCAAGCACTTCATCCTCCAAACCTCCATCCTTACTCATCACACTACCCAAGTACTTAAACGTACTCACATTTTCCAATTCCTTACCATCCAACCTCGCTGTACATTCACTGACTTCACCTCTCTCAAAGACCATCACTTTACTCTTCCCTACATTCACCTTTAGATTCCGTTTCTTACACACTCTCTCAAACTCATCCACCAAGCCTTGCAGCTCCCCTTCATCAGAATCAACACAGGGAAAATCTTGAGCATACACGGAAAGTGACAGCTGGCCTGGCGGCGCAATTTGAAAGTCGTGTGCGACGACGTCACCTGCCAGACTTGCCATGATTGACCGGCTTGCATCCGGGTACCTGTCCTGGGCGCATACCCATATACAGTACTGTACTCAGTCCCTTCTTGCATCTCACCGAGTAGTACCCACACAGTTCAGCAAGATTTTTTTGCATGTGTGTTTTAAGTGTTGAGTGAGGACATTGACTCTTAGTCATGCCACATGATCAGCCTCAGCCATTCAGAAAGCGGCGCATCTTCAGTTGTGCCCAGAAGTAGTAAAGGAGTTAGAGCAGGGAAAGAGGCAGGGAATAATGGCGAAAAAGCACGGTGTGAATGAAAGCACCACGTTTGTAACTTTTCACTAGTAACAAAGTTATCCAGAACAGTAATTTTCCCACCAGCACATTATTACTTACACAGAAAATTACTCAACATGCCACGGGAAAAATGTCATTTTTTTTTCTTTTGTTGTTTCTGGGTATTAATTTTGTATTAATGTAAGTTCAGATATATAATCAGTTTAATGGGTATGTGTTTGTAAATATCAGTGAAGCTATTCAGCAGTATGATAGTTGACACAAAATTACAATAAAGTAGACATTAGATAGCCAAGGAATGGGTCCTGCTGAACCTGTACAAGTAGTCACATTTACTTCATTGATTCAGCCATTTTCTAATCTCTGATAACCTTTTCCAAAAATCCAGTAATTATTACCAGTAGCAGACAAATCCCCATGTTCTTTCAAGCTCTATCACATGGGCTCTGATACTCAGGATTTCTGTTGTATCACATTCAGAACTGTAGTGATGTTATCAATGGTGGTATTTTTATGATGTTTGTGTGTGGGCAATGAGAGTAGTGTAAATAGAGTTAATGGAATTCAGATCCTCAGACTGTACCATGTAACAGCCTGGATCAAACCCATAATCCCACAGCTCCATTTGAATAACACCTCCACCAATATGCAGGTATTATATTATAGTTATTAGGATATAAAAAAAATATTTGAATAACAGCTGGGTATGAGTCTGTGTAGTTGACTGTAGGACGGACAGTATTGTCACAATTCCATCAGTTGTTACAGTATTTCACACAAATAGTAACTTGTATGTTGTTATACATTTTAAACTTTCATTAGTACTGACCATATATTAGGGTTGATATTTTTTAAAACTTGAAAATACAGATTATATATACAGATAATAAAATCGGTTTAAGTGGGAATTACATACAGTGGGAAATTCAGTAAGAACTGTATTGCTGTGTTGTGTAAGCTTGTATATTGTAATTTGCAGTTGTTGACAATGTTGCACTAAATAACTAGCACAGTAATTAAGTGATAGCATTTCATGAGCTACATGACCAAGTTAATGTAAAAGTCCATGTGTTAATTAGCATTCTGTACAGAACTTCTAATGAAATCATTAACTCTGCATCTGCATAACACTCGTGTATTTAACAAGGATACCTTAAAAGTGCTACACATTTTTCTCTATCAAAGTAAACTACTAAATGTGTTTTCATTTTTTTTCCACAAAAAGTAAATGGAAAATGGGCTGTTGCCATGGTAAATCAGTACACTTTTTCAGTCCTGGTTTAATATTTCAGCCAGTTTAGTTGAGAAATATATTATTAGTAAGGAAATATTTTATTGATATATTGGAATAAAAAAATGAACATGAATATTGTCACATATTATTTCTTGTGATTGCTATCACCGGACAATTTTATGTATCTTTAGAGAGACTTTTTGAATTGGAGGGGTTAGATAAAGCCTTCATTAATATGTTTACTGGATTATGTCTGTCCTAACATTAGACTGAATAAAATCATCGTTTTTTTACAAGAGTAAATTGTACAATACATCATCGGATTGAAAGGGTTAAAACTTCTCAATGGCATAGTAAAGAGGCATGGTTCAATTAGGCCTGGGAGATCCGATAGTAGTAAGAAACATTCACGTATGATGTTACTGCCTTTGCGTACTTGTTTTTCTTGAGAAGACTCAAGTATCACTCTCCACATCTAGTATACTATAATCCTAGCCATGTGTCTTTGAGCATAGCTGAAACTGGAAAGAGGATTGCGATAAAACTTGGCAGGATGGATGCAGTTGGGTTACAGATGGGCTTAGTTCATGTTGATTGAACTTTTCTAAAGAAGCATTTTGGTCCCAAATAACTCTCCCCAGTGGCTTTACAATATGTGGAATGTGTTGAGCAGGGGTTGTGCGAAGCAGATGTTTGTCATTTTCAAGTAGTGGGAGGTGTAGTAAAAAAAACGACCCTCATTTGAAGTCAAATGTTGCACAAAATCATGTTTTCCTCAACAGAATATATATCACTGACATTGATATATAATTCTGTGTGCAGTGGTTAAAAAACTGTTGCAAACAGATGCTTAGAATTTGAGCCATTCATTCATAATTGAAACAACTCCTGGCGGTTGGTGGAAAGCATGAGTCATTGAAAACTGGTTATCATCACACAATTACAACTCTTAATAAGAATGTAATTTGGCACCAATGGCATCGTGGTACTGTATGGCAAATCTGGCTGTGTAAACAGTCACCATACATTCGGCCATTCTATTGCAATTGTGAAAGAATTGAAATGAAGCCCTTGTAGCTGTAAATGAGTGATGTTCAAGTGCAGAGTCAGAGAGCCCTCCTCAGGAGCCAGTGCATAGTGGCCCTTCTTACTATCCTTATTCTCTCAGTCCAGTCATACACCAAGAGCATTGCCTAGTATGGGCCAGCCCACCATTTGCAACTGTCCTCATTTGGTATGATCTTATGCTTGTAGACACCTTAATGCACATGCAGTGAATACCTTTATGTTCATTAACCTGGTAAAGGAAGTAAGTAGGCTACACTTGTACCAGTTTCATGATCCAAGTCTCTTGTTTTGTATACAGTACAGTAATTAGACTTGGTTGTCGACTTCGCAAGCTAAGTCTTGGGGCCATATTGTTGTAGGGTTAGAGGGCTCTGTGGCACCTCTTATATACCAGTTTAATAATGTATATGACACATTAACCTTTTAACAGTTGTACTTGTCACCAAGAGCATTAATTATATACATTGTTAAGTCAAAGGCTTTTTGTCCCATTAACTCTCCTCCTCTTACTGGCTCCCCTCAACCTCTGTCTCATTGCCACACTGTTGCATCTTTATCTCTTTTCTGTTGCTACATCAGTGGTCACTGCTTCTCTGAACTGTCTGCTTGCATTCCTCCATCACTACGGCGGGCACGTAGCACTTGTCTAGCAACAAACTATCATCCCTTTTCTGTCCAACTCTCTAATGCAAGAGTTTACCGCTACTCCCAGTCCTTCATGTATGCAACAGGTCAACCCTGGGACTGCCTCCCTCTGTCTGTTTTTCCTACTGCCCATGATTTCCTGTCATTCAAACGCAGTGTGTCCAGGCATCTCGAAATAAATGGATCTTGAATTTCACTTTCTGCTATCTTGTTTTTGTTTTTTGTTGGAGCAATTTGCAGGTGCCTGGCCTTTGTTTCTTTCTTGTATAAAAAAAATTAATGATCTTTTGTATGTTTTGTTTAAATCTGTGTCCATATTACAAAGGCATAAATAACATATTAACTTAGAAATTTGGAAAGTGTATTATACAAAATCAACTACTAAGGATCGGGTGCCTGAGAGTCTCTCCAGCCAACAAGGGTACGACTCCTGGAATCCACTGTTCATACATTGGCCACCAACTCAAATAAATTACTGCTGTATGCCTTTGTATAAAATTCTTCACAACTGTGAGCACCTCCGTAATTTCTAATGTTTGTTCCCTCTTCAGTGAACTCTTTCAAATTGTACATATTTTTTCTGTTGAAGGCAGGTTCTGGTATCCGATAGTACTTTTAGTCATTGTTTGTTTCTCATTAATTCTGTAGGCATGTTGATGTTGAACTTTATGGTATTCATTCTTTCTGGTTATCAATCATCCAGTCCTTTAGTGCCCCATCAGAAGTATGGAAACCAAGGGCTTGGCTGCTCCGTCCAGACATTTAAGGCAAGAGTAACGTCGCTCGCCTTTGAGTGGCGATAAGTATGCAGTGAACCTGGTCATTGCTCAAATGCTAATCTTTATGTGCCACAACCGATTGGAGTACCTTAACCCACAGACCATCAGGTATCCACATACTTGTATGGTTACCACCCAGCATAATAAGTGGATTCATGAGTTGCTTGCTAATGAGTTCTTTAATTCTACTTCATAAATCTGATTTCACCTTCTCTTAATTAACAGCCCATGGAGTAGAGTGATGAGTCAGCCAGATGCACAGTATTCGGCATTCATGACTATAGGCAGCACGGATGGGAATGTTAGTCAAAACTAAGCATGCGCTCCCAGTACCTTAGACCTTACCAGTGCCTTGCAGCCCTAGCTGGCTGCTCAACTCTTGCTCAGATGAGAACCACTTCTGGACCGCTCCTCGCTTGGCTCTTAACCAACGATTTATGTGTTGACACAGGAGCAAGAAAATCCATTGAAAATCTCTGACGCATTCCATGTAATGTTAAGTCAGTGAGAACAACGTGTCAAAATACCACTTTAGAAAATGTCATTGAAACAGGTCCATCTATGACCCAGTGGCAGCCATGATGCCACGTTTGATCGAAATCCACTTTCCAGTTTAGACTGTGCTACACACACACACACACACACGTATAGTTCGTATATTGTATTAAATTCCCTTTTGTTAACTTCCTTGATGAGGCTGTAAGTGACAAAATACTGTAACTTAAGATTCTGTAAGTTCTTGCTGGTTGCTGAGTGAAGTTAATTATGAGAAATGCAAGTCAGTGCCAAGATCAGCATTCAGCCAACTAAATATTTCAATCATTATCTGAAGAGAGGCAGAATACTTACAGGTGTGTAACCATTGGCTAAATTAAGCCAAAAGTCAAGACCATGAATGATCGTGAAATTTCCATGGCTTGGTAAAATGCAAATAATGGTAAATGGAGGCAGGAGGGAGAGCAGGGGAAAAAAATGTAGTGTGCATATTTGTCTTCATTCCAAAAACAGACCAGCCTATTTGCAGTTCTTTTAATCATCTTGTCTGGAGTTTCCGGGTATTTTGTTACCATTTTAATGTAGTTGTTCATCGTTATTGTTTTATTAGCAATATTGATCCTTGATAAGAAGGTTGCCCTTAAGATGGCATGATATTACTCTATTCAAAATTAATCAGAGGATGGAAGTTTAAATAGTGTTGTAGAATAGGGTGAATGACTATGACAAGGGTGATGAAAAGTGTAGGTTTGTGTAACTGTGAAAATATGAATTTGAGGTGTTTTGCCAAGAGGATATTTGGATATAATGAGGGAACATGTGAGAAAGTGAAGTATGGATGGTGTGGAAGCAGAAAAAAAAAAAATAACAAGGCATAGTTGATGGAATAAATGAAGTAGGACGTATAGGGAGATGAACATGATAAGAACTGCTCTTTTTCTTCTAATAGGACAGAATGGCATTTCATGATAAAAAATTGGAGGGTATAAATTAGCAGAAACGCTTGGGCATGGAGATTTTGTCTGTGGTGTGGAGACGAGAATTTCAAAGACTTCAGTGAAGAAAGGTGCGAACAGTACACAAGAGACGCTGTTGGCTTTGATATAGCTCCCTTAATTTGTGTCTCCATTGCCCTTCCTTTCAGATGCTGCCCACCACACTCACAGTGATAGGAAAGGAATAAAACATAACGTCATTTATCATCATCATCGGCTGCATTTTTGTTAATTAAATCTGTCATTATTATTATTAGTGAAGAAAATGCATACTAAAATTCTTCAGGTACCTGTGTGAAGGTAAGCGATGGCACTCAGCTGGCTTCCACACGAGCCGCACATTGCCTATCTTTTATCCTGACAATCCGCCTTTAAGAATTAGCTCATGATTTATCCTCTGCTTCCCCCTTTCCATCCTCCTCTCCTCCTCCCTTCCACCCGCCGTTCCTCTCTTCCCCCTCCCCTCCCTTCCACCCCCCGTTCCCCTCCCCTCCCCTCCGCCTCCCATTCCCCTCCCTCTCTGTCCTCCTCCCCCCGCCCCGCCGCGGCTGAAGGGTGTGTCTGTTTACTTCTTTCCCCTCTCCCCATCCCCGTCTAACTTCTGAAGCGTCTGTCTGTCTGGGGAAATGGACGGAGCAGCCCTCCTCCACCTTCCTTCTCCCCCCCCCCCTCTTGAAGTTCTAAGCTTTATCTGACAGCAACTTGGCCTGTCAGTCTCTCGTTCCCTTTCAATAGCACATCAATATCTCTGTCTCCCTCCCTCCCCCCGGTTTCTCTCTCTCCCCCCCTCTCTCTCTCTCTCTCTCGTGTTTTTTCTTGTCTTTTGCCCTCATGTTTTCTTCTCTCGTCTCCTCTTCCCTCGTCTCTTTTCTCTCTTCTCCTCTCTTCTCTCCCTTCCTCTCCTTCATTCTATGTCGTGCCGTCCTTCTTCTCACACAACTACTCACTCCCTAAGGCGTATTTGCCGTGGTCTGTGCCTCCGTCGCCTCATATATGGTACCTGCCGTCGCTTTTGTCCCTCCACCTATTCCCCGTCCCTTCCTCCTCCTCCCTGTTGCCTGTTCGTCCCCTCAGCCATCCCTGCTTCCTCACAGTTTCACCCTGCCTTTGTATTTGTCCTTAATCTGTCCTTTTCCCCAGTCGCCCTGTCCATGCCCTCCTCCTGCACCCCTCTTGTTCCCTGTCTCATCTTGACCCTACCCTATCTCTCCTATCGCTGCCCATTCTCTCCCCTTCCATAGCGTCACCCTGCTTGTTTTTATTCATTTATTTTTCTTCATCCACATCTCTTCTCTCAACAGTGTCTCTCTCCTTGCCCTACCCGTCCACTGCTGTAGCTACCCTTCCCTTGTCCCTTCTCTGCCCCTACCTTCTTCTTCTCTGGCCTTTGTCCTTTCCAATATTCTTCTCGCATCTCCCTTGCCCCATCTGCACTCTCACTTTGCCCCAACCCCTTCTCTTAAAAGCCCTTGCCCCACCCCCTGCTCCTCCCATATGCCCCTTGCGACCCCTAATTTTGCCCCTGCCCCTCTCCTTCCCCATCAACTTCTTTTCCCTTGTTCCCATGCTCCCCCTGCCCCTATTTTAAGTCTTCCTTCCCCTGTCGTTCTTTTTCACCCTCTCCTTCCCTTTCTCCTCACCCTTTCCGCTTTTCCCTTCCCCTTCCCGCACTCCTCACTCGTACCTCCACACCCTGCTCCTTCACATCCGTCTCATTCCTTTCCTTTCTTTTCAGCTTCCCCTCACCCTTTCCCTCTCCCCGCCCCTCCCCTTCCCTTCCCCCTCTCCTCACTCGTACCCCCCACACCCTGCCCCATCCCCTCATCCGTCTCATTCCTTTCCCTTCTTTTTAACTTCCCCTCTCCCCGCCCCTCCCCTTCCCTTCCCCCTTACCCTCACCCTCGTTCTAGTGCCCCGCCCCTGCCCCGACTATCACGGGTCATAGTAATCTCTCGCCTGATATTGAATATAAATTGGTTCCAGCAAGAGAGGGAGCCAACAGCAGCAAGAGTCATAGGGCTGAGGTGAAAGATATTGGGGTGAGGAGGGGTGTGGAGTGCATGGGGGAGTGAAGAAAGGTGAGGAATGAAGGGGTGAAGGTGAAGAGGGCTGTGGAGTGAATGGGGGAGTGAGGAAGGGTGAGGAATGAAGGGATGAAGGTGAGGAAGGGTGTGGAGTTCAAAGGTGAGGGTGAGGAGGGGGTGTGGAGTGCATGGGGGAGTGAGGAAGAGCGAGGAATAAAGGAATGAAGGTGAGGGGGGGTGCGCAGAGTAGGGGCGAAGGTGAGGAAAGGTGTGGAGAGCAGGGGTGAAGGTGAGGAGAGGTGTGGAGAGCAGGGGTGAAGGCGACGAGGGTGTGGGGTACAAGGATGAGGATGAGATATAGTGTAGAGTGCAGAGGTGAGAATGAAGAGGGGTATGGAGTGAATGAGATGATGAGTGAGGGGTGTGAAAGTGACTGGTGATGTAGAGGGTTGAGGAAGGTGTGTGGAGTGGCGGAGTGCATATGAAGAAAAGTGCGGAGCGGAGGTGCGATGGTGTGTGGAGTGGAGTGGAGAGGTGAAAATAGATGTGGATTGTTGAAGACGTATGAAATGTAGGGGTTGTGTGTGTTTGTGTGTGCGCGTACGTGCGTGCCTGTGTGTGTGTGCGTGCGCGCGCTTTCGGGCAAAGGTGAAGTTGTGTGGATGTGAGATGTGGAGTGTGGGAGTGAGGGTGTGCAGGGACGATATTGTGTGGAGGGAAGAGAATGTGGAGTGCTGAGTTGTTGGTGTGTGAAATGCCAGGGATGAGTGTCGAGTGAGGTAGGTGGGATATTGTGAAGATGACGAGAGAGCAATACAGAGATGAAGGGGTGTGAGTGACAGGAGAAAGCAGCAGTGAGTGAGTAATGTAAGGGAGAGTGGGGAGGAAAGGAGAGGGGGATGGGGGATCAAGGAAGTAATATACGAGAGTCGGTGAGGCGTGGATAGGAGAAGAATGGAGAGGTGATAAAGGAAAGAGGGCTGATTATAGGCGAAGGGAGAGGAATGGAGGGGTGTGAGTTGGTGAGGGGTGACAGGGTAGAGAGAGTTGACGAGAGCAGGCACTGGAAGATTGTGTACCGGATTGATTTTCCTTCCTTCACTCGAGAAAGGAACAGTATGTCACGAAACACTGGATAATATAGAAAAAAAAAAAGTGGTTACGAGTGAGAGGAATGGAGGAGTGATGGGAGGAGAAAGGAGTGAGGGGAGGAAAATGGAGGAGTGAGTGAAGGAAAATAGAGGAGTGAGGGGAATGAAGGGGTGATGGGAAAGATGATGGGACTAAGAGAGAGATACAGAACAGTGAAGGGAGAGAAATGGAGTGGTAAGGGGAGAGGAATGGAGGGGGTGAGTTGGGGGAGGAAAGAGAGGTTAGAGAGACCCGGGAAGATGGTGAATTGATTGTTTTCCCTTTCTCGAGGTGGAGTGAAAATTTTGCCATGAAACAGAGGATTATGAAAGTAGAGTGGTGATTTAGGGTGAAAGTAAAGGGGTGGGGTGAAGGGTGAGGGAAGGAAGGGTAGTTGGGTGGGGAAGAAGGGTGAGGGAAGGGAGGGTAGTTGGGTGGAGGTGAAGGGTGAGGGGAAGGAGGGTAGGGAGAGGCGATTAGAAGAGGCGTAGAAGATTGTGTATCGATTTTTTTTCCTTCTCTTGAGGCACAACGAACAGATTTTTGCCAGGAAGCCGAGGGAGAGTGATGGACGGCATCCCTATAGGAGGGTGTTAGAGGCCTCTGGAGGAAGATAGGAGGTGGAGGGAGATGGAAAAGGTGTAACGGGAATGATAAGGGTGGAGAGAGGGTGGGGTGGTGGTGGGGGTAGGGGTAGGTGTTGTGATAAGGGTGGAGAGGGAGTGTTGGGGTTTGATGGAGAAAGTGATAGGCAGATGATAATGATGATGATGATGATGATGGTTATAGTGAAAAGGACAGGTGGTGGTTGTGGTAGATAGTGATGGTGTTAGGTAATGATGATGGTGGTAGGTAGTGATGATGGTGGTAGGTAGTGATGATGGTGAAGATGGTAGGATGGTGGTAGAGGATGACAGTGGCTGCGGCTGTAGTGTAGTGGTGATGGTAGGTGGAGACTGTGATGATACGGGTGACGATGATAGGTACGGTAGTTGGTGAGGGGGATTATGGTAGAGGGCGATGGTGGTAACGATGGTAATGAAAGAAGTGGTTCTGATGATTGTTGTGTTAGTAGGGGAAATAGTCGTTCTGGTAGTACCGTCTTTTTAATGGTGATCTTACATTGGAGGCGATGGTGGTAGTTATGGTGGTTATAGTTATGAGAAGAGTGATGATGATGGTCGTGGTAGTTGTGATGATGGCGGCTTTGTGATGTTAGTGGTAGCCGTGGTTGATGGAAGTGTTAGGTTCAGTGGCATTAAAGGTGTTTTTGAGTGTGGTAATGAAAGGTAAATTAATGTTAGTAGTGATTATACGCCTGATGGTCAGCGTGGAGGTGAATGGTGGTGCCTGCTGTGTAATATGGGTGATGGAATACATACATACATACACATATACATACATATACACATACATACATACATGCAGTACATACATACATACATACGTACATGTCGACACACATACGGTACATGCATCAGTGCACACATTGACGTCTGTATCCACACAGATGCATGCATAATTAAACTGGTCCATTATCTCTCTCATTACACACACACACACACACACACACACACACACACACACACACTGATATTATTTGACACAGTGCTGACAGACACACATTACTCGCTAATACAATGATGTTATTACTGTGCCATTCTCCCTCAAGCATCGTGTGATATTACCCCTCTCTCTCTCTCTCTCTCTCTCTCTCTCTCTCTCTCTCTCTCTCTCAATCCCATGCGACTACGACTGGTGAAATGGAGGTGTAAGGCGATGCTTATGACTTCGCGCATAATGAGAGAGAGAGAGGGGGGGGGGGAATGAGGAGAGGACATGACAGGGGAGAGGGTATGAAGGAAGAGGAGGAGGAGGAACAAGAGAAGAAACAGGAGAAGGGGAGGAGAGGAGTTTAATAAAGGAGAAAGAGCGTAAGGAGAGGAGGAGTATTAGTAATGAAAGAATAGGAGAAGCAGGAGCAGGAGAAGGAGAAGGGAAGGTGGGAGAGTGTTATAAAAAAATAAAAAAAAAGAGGCCGTGAGGAGAGAAGAGGTTTGTGTATGAGTAATAAAAGATGACGACAGAAACAAGAAGAATGAGACACAGAAAAATAAAAGAAATACCCCTCTGCCCTGTTTGTCTAAGCTGATAGTGTTAAAAAAAAAAAATCCCTGTGTTCGTGTCCCTCGACGTATTATTGCTACTTTTTAATCACTTATTTGACGTATTCTCAATACTATTTATTTACGTTATCCTTGGATAAGTAGAAGCACCCATTCAGATTGTCATCATTATCCTTAAGTTTCCTGTAACTCGAGGTAAAGGCAGACAGGTAGACGACAGGTAGACAGGTGTGAAAGCGTAACAAAGATGTGGCTAGTGAGAGACAGGAGATTGTGTGTGGACCCTGGAGATGGTGGCAGTAAAGGCAATCTCAGGAAATTATCAAATGGAACTGGCATTGAATTACGGCGATTGTACAATATCCGTTGTATTATGACCCTGTGCTAGTGCTGAACATTGAAGTCCTTGAGTGTGCATTTAGATCTTTTGTGCAGCCTCCTAGTGAAATTGATGGGAATATTTTGATTGTACCATTTAATCTGAATCTTTGAAATAGAGAATGTGATATAACCGTATGAGGATATAGAAGATGAGAGTATAGTTTGATAGATACCTTATGTTAAAGAGAATATTGTATAACTGAATAATTGGTATAGAAAATAGAACGCGATTGTACAGTTAGGTAGAAGTTTTGTGTTGTAGGGAGTAGATACTGAAAACGTCATTGCAAATTTAGATAGGTATTTAAGTCTGTCATATTGCAGGGAATATTTAATCCATGTGATGCTTAGTATAGAAGATGAGAGCGTGATTGTCATTTAGATAGAAGCCGTGTTATAGATGCAGTGTTATATAACCGTGTGCAAGTGAAAGTAAAAGGGCGTGATTGTATACTTAGATCCTATTGTAGACGTAGAGAATATTACATAACCCGTGAGCTGGTGGAGATATGAGAGCGTGTGTACCCAGTCATGTCCACGTGTCCCAGCACAGTTGCACCTGTGTCGCTTAGCTAGTACAGTGATGTCGGGGATGATACTAGGAACAGACCAGCCTTGGGTACGTGGTCTTGATTGCGCGGTCGTGGATAGGGTAGAGTAAGAGACCCGGGAGAAATACATCCTGGTACATAATTATATAACGCGTCGCTTTCATTTGTTTCATTCCGCCTGGTAATTTCTCGTGTGTTGTCGGGGCGCCTTAGTCAGCGTTATCAGTACCGTATCTGTCATGCTTTATTCATTCATTTCCTAATCCCACTGCCATAGCGTTATCAGTATCTGTCTATCGATATCCGTCTTGCATTATTTATTCCCTACTCCCACTGTCATAGGGCTATCAATACCCGTCCTACATTATTCATTCATTTCCTACTCCTACTGCCACACCGACGCCCACACCAGCAGATTGAGCCATCCCTACTGCACATAAAGTACCATCAGGCGAGTTTCTAGTGAAGCCCTGTTTATGGTTCACCCTGCTATAACTTCGACCATTAAGTTGGGTCCGTCACCTGCCGAGCTGTTCTAATCGCAAATTCTTCCCCAAGTATTGTCTAATTATCGTGCTATTACCTGTCTTTCATATGACGGAACTGGGCCGCACATACAGCTGGAATGCCAAGTCGTCGTTGCGTGAAATTTGATGAATCGTAATTATCAGGTAGGAGTGAGTCTCATTTGTTACCTGTTAAAGCCTCCCTCCAACCTGACTACACCTGGCCATCAACCGAGCTGAAAAAAGTTAGGAATCTTCGTCAGGTTAGAGAGAGAGAGAGAGAGAGAGAGAGACCTTGTTGTGAAGACGTTAGCTTTTTCACAGTTCGTTTCGTCATAACCTTGGCAATGGACGGATCGCGATGGTGACGGCGCCGGAAATATCGCGAGTTCTGCGAAGCATGTTTTGATCGCGGTAATTGCGAGGCTGATAGGCACGGTCGCCAGGACAGCAGGGGAACGGAGTAGTAGTAATAGTATTTCTTATTCTTATAGTAGTCATAGTCGTTAGAAGGGGAGAGGAGAGAGAGAACTTTTTTTTTATTTTAACTGAATGCTGAGCTGTGACTGGGGCTTGTCACGAAGAAGTCCAGGGGAAAGGATGTACAGTTGGAGACGCTAATACTGAGTTACTGAACGATAAATAACGAGCCAGTGAACATTGACTTTCGAAATCCAGTGGTATGATCTTTGGAGACAAATTTATGTTTACCAGAATACTGTGTGAGAGTTTCTTAATTGATCGAGTAAAAAGTGATACAGTATTTATGTCCGCAACCGTACACCCATAGTATTACCGGTATTGTATTAGCCAGTGAATTACAGTAGATGAAAAAGACGAAAATATCCGCAAAAAGGACGACTATCTCCTCCGAATTAAGGTGGACGAAGTGTATAATTTTTTCATTTTTTGTTTTTATTTAGCGTCACAGTCGTCAGGGGAGAAGTAGAGCACCGTATTTAGGCTATTTTCCCCTCACCGTGGCCTCCATTCCCTAGTGTCCACTGGTGAAGCTGTATCACTGTTGAAAGAAAGGGACCAGCACCTGTCTCCCAATTCACTCTGATTGCCACACACTTGAAAGCTCAGGTAAATTGCCCTCTCTGGACTTTTGGTACCTGAAGAGGCGTATTCATAAAGTTTCTTAGCCAGTTCAGTCAAACGTTATTGGTATTCATAGACTTTCTCAACCCCTTACATACGATGACAGAAGAGGCATATATATAAGATTTCATAGCTACATCAGTCTAACAACGTAATTTATTGGTATTCATAAACTTTCTCAACCCCTTACATACGATGACAGGAGGCATATGCATAAAGTTTCTTAGCTACTTCAATCTGACAACATAATAATAGGTATTCATAAACATTCTAAATTCCTTATACACGATGACATTGTATTGGCTTAGTCTTGCCATATCCAGACACTTTTGTACCTTAGGGGCCGTATTCACAAACATTCTCAGCTGCTTCAGTCCCATGGCCTATTTTATTGGCTTATTCTTCCTAGTCCCAGACGATTTTAGTCAACTGAGACCTTTCGAAGTGGGTGTGATATAGTCTTCATATTGCCCTTCATTATGTGAGGTGCTTCTGAAGATAAATAGCAAATAATAATAATAATAATAATGATGATGATAATGATAATAATAATAATAATAATAACTCGTCACTAAATTCAAGGAGTACTAAGTTGTTTATAAAATTAGTTGTTTACATTATTGTCTTACAAGTATTTCAGAGTCGAACAAGAGATTTATTTGGACGAAAAATTGTTGGCGGTTATGATTATCTTTGCTGCAGATTTATTACTATGGAGACTTGCTTACTTTAGAAATTGGTTAACGTAATCTAATGTAGTTTTTATTTTATCCTTATTATTGAAAGTGAACCCGGTGGACTGCAAGCTGAATCTGCCTTATTTCCGCAGTCCACCATCCTCCTTTTGCGGGATAGGGAGGGAGTTGTGGGACCAGACAGGTGCCCGATTATACCTGTCACCACGGGAAGGTTGTTTATGCCGAGTGTGTCGATATTAGAGGGATTTATTCAACACGGAAAATGTTAGTAAGGTGTTTTAAACAAAATAAATCGCTAAGGAAGAGGTGTTAGGGAGCGTCCTTACCCCACGAGAATACGGGCCTAAATCCTTGCAGAATACCTCCCCTTACAGAATTCCTCCTCCTCCTCCTCCTCCTCCTTCTTCTTCTCCTCCTTCTCCTCCTCCTCCTGTCCCTTTCCCTGTCCCGCCTCCTCCTCCTCCTCCTCCTCCTCCTCACCCCGGAAAAAAGTGCTCAAGTTGGTTTGCATTTTGGAGCGTTTGTTCGTCAGGCAAAACATCGCCCTTTGTATTTTTACCTCTCGGGTTGAGTTGAGCCGGGGGAGTTTGGCAGCAGGGGTTTATTTTTTCTTTATTTACGATAGTTTTATAGCGTTGATTTTACTAGTCTTTATTTCTTTATTCCTGTTATTATTTAAGGCAGTCTTTCTGAAATTGGTGAGTGCTTGATATGAAATGTTGGTATGGCCTTTCTTCATGTATTTATGCATTCCTGTCATCATTTAAAGGATAGATTAATAATGTGATTTATGGTCTTATATATGTACCTTTACTAATTCCAGTATTAAAAACGATTAATCTAAAATTAGTGAATAGTTCAGTCCCTGTGGAAGTTGGCATGACATTTATTGAGTTCTTCATCCACTTTTTTTTTTTTTACTTCATCCACTTTTTTCCTGAATTCTTCATCCACCTCTTTATTGACTTCTTCATCCACTTCTTTATTGACTTCTTCATCCACTTCTTTACTGACTTCTTCATCCACTTCTTTACTGAGTTCTTCTTCCACTTCTTTATTGACTTCTTCATCCACATCATTATTAACCTCCATCCACTTCTTTATTGACCCCATCCACCTCTTTATTGACCTCATCCACTTCTGTATTCATTTTTTTTATTTTCACCAGTGATTTTGCAGTTAGTGAATGGTTTGCCCAAGGGGAGATAAAATTTCAGATCGGGTGAATGTAAGTGGAGAGGTGAAAGGTGTGTGAATGAGTTAGGAGATTGGATTTTGAAGCCATTTTGCACTGATTTCACACGGGAGCCTAGCTTGACTGACCCGCTGGCCGTGTGTGTGTGTGTGTGTGTGTGTGTGTGTGTGTGTGTGTGTGTGTGTGTGTGTGTGTTTCATATGGGCAGTGAGTCAGTTGATCAATAATAATTTTTTTTTTTTACCAGATAACACACACACACACACACACACACACACACACACACACACACACACACACAGGCCATAAATTATCATAAAAGCATAATTTCATTATAACTTCTAGGCATAAACGTACGTTCATATTATATTTACACACACACACACACACACACACACACACACACACACACACACACACACACACACACACACACACAAAAGCACACGTCTCGAGAGAGAGAAAGAGAGAGAGAGAGAGAGAGAGAGAGAAACGCGGTGAAAAAATTGAATATAAATGAATGGGAGAAGAGAAAGGAAAACGGATCATGTATGTGTGTGTGTGTGTGTGTGTGTGTGTGTGTGTGTGTGTGTGAGAGAGAGAGAGAGAGAGAGAGAGAGAAGGGGGGGAGGGCAGACAGACATATATTCTCTCCTTGCACTTCTGGGCCTGGCAACAGTGGGGCAATTTTGTACCTCTAGGTGAGTATGTCCTCCTCCTCCTCCTCCTCCTCTCCATCTACGTGGGGTCGTATTCTAAGTGGCTTTGATGATTCTCGTAACCCCTCTTCCTAAGCGATTTATCCAGGATGTTACACCTGACTATCCATTTTCTTTATATTACTGATTAAAACTACCGATAGATAGATAGATAGATAGATGAAATAATAAATAGCACAGATGGTGATGTAAAGGTGCAATATGGAGGACAGATGTTAACGGAGCACCTGTCTCACCTGGTATACGTCTATGAGAGGATTCCTTATCACCTTATGTTCATTGATTCATTTTCGCTGGCCTAATAATTGGCAGTTAAAAGTGTATATGCAGCGTGACTGCCTGTGTAGATAGATTGATAAATAGATGAATGGGTGGATAGGTAGATAAATAGATGGATAGGTAGATAATTAGATGTATAGGTAGATAAATTGGTGTATAGGTAGATAAAGAGTTGGATAGATAGATAAATAGATGGATAGATATAAAAAAATGGATAGGTAGATAAATAGATGGATAGGTAGGTAAATAGATGGATAGATAGATAAATAGATGGATAGATAGATAAATTGATGGATAGATAAATAGATGGATAGATAGATGAGTAGATGGATAGGTAGATAAATAGATGGATAGATAGATAAATAGATGGATAGATAAATAGTTGGAAAGGTAGATAGTAAATAGATGATAGATAGATAAATAGATGGATAGATAAATAGTTGGATAGGTAGTTAAATAGATGGATAGGTAGATAAATAGATGGATAGATAGATAATTGGATGGATAGATAGAGGTGATAGCAAGATAGAATGATAGTCTACTAAATTGAGATATAGGTAGGCAGAACGATAGATAGCAAGACAAATAGATGGATATAGTTAGATAGCAAGATAAATAGATGAATATAGATTGATAGCAAAGTAGATAGATGGATATAAATAGATAGCAAAATAGATGGATATAGATAGATAGATATAGATAGATAGCAAGATAGATGGATGGATATAGATAGATAGCAAAATTGATAGATATAGATAGATGGCAATATAGATGGTTATAGATAGCAAAGTAGATAGATGGATATAGATAGATAGCAAGATAGATGGATATAGATAGATAGCAAGATAGATGGATATAGATAGACAGCAAGATAGATAGATGGATAGATAGCAAGATAGATTTAGATAGATAAATAAATATAGATACCGTCCAATAGAAAATAGAGAATGAATGACAGGGCAAACTGAAGTGGATATAGGTGTGTGAAATGAAGTGTCGTGAGCAGAAAAACATACCATGCTGGCAGTCATCAACTCTGGATTTATGGCTTATATGATGGGGACATTAACCTGAATAACGTGTGTGTGTGTGTGTGTGTGTGTGTGTGTGTGAATAATTCCCCCCCCCCTCTCTCTCTCTCTCTCTCTCTCTCTCTCTCTCTCATCTTACCATCTTTCCCCTTTTTCTTTTTCTTCCCCATTTCGTCCCCTTTTCCTCTGGTGGTCGTCTCTTCTTCCCCTCTTCCTCCTATAGTCTCCTCTTCCTCTGGTGGTCCCCTCTTCCTCCTATAGTCTCCTCTTCCTCTGGTGGTCCCCTCTTCCTCCCCTCTTCCTCTGGTGGTCCCCTCTTTCTCCCCTCTTCCTCTGGTGGTCCCCTCTTCATCCCCTCTTCCTCTGGCTTCCTTCCTCCCTAAGCTGACATCTGTGAGCCTGTTGACACCTGCTCACAACACTCCTCCTGACGCCTCTCTTCTTCCTTCTTGGTTTCCCCCCTCTTCCCTTTCCTCCTCCTCCTCCTCCTCCTTCTCCTCCTCCATTCATCACTTTTTCCTCCTCATCCTTTACTTCTCTTCAGTCAAAGAACAAAACAGTACTCCATTCCTTCACACATCCATTGCATTTCTTCGTGGCGAGCACCATATATTGATGTTATTAATCTTTTGTTACACTGAAACATTCAAGGTGGAGAAGTGGCAGGTTGAGGCCAGGGTGAAGTGAATAGAGTACAGTTTATATATTTTTACTATTTAATTATTATGTATTCCTTGTAGCTTCCATTTCCCTTTCCCCTCTTCAGCATCTCTGTAATATTTCCTTCCACAGCTTTTATAGGTTATCGGGTATAGAATTAAAGCATTTTTTCCTCTAAATTCGCTGTGGTAGAGGCAGTATTTTTTTTTTTTTTTTTTCAACTTTTACAGAGCACTCACACGCGTTGGACTAGAGCAGGTGTTGGTAATTTTGTTGTGGACCGTCTGGGTGAAGTGGAGTTACATGTTAATGAGGCAGTTTGTTAGTGTGTTAAGTAAGGGATGGGGGTTATTACGTCGGTAGAGAGAGAGAGAGAGAGAGAGAGAGAGAGAGGAAAGAAAAGGAGGAAGGGGTGCAATAGGCGTCCGCAGACTCCGTGGGTAAGGATGGGGATAACGCCCCTCTCTGGGTTATGAGGATAGGGAAGGATGGAGAAACAGGAAGGGTAGGCAGAAGGGTTGGAAGAGGCAAGACAATGATAGGTAGGGTGGGGCTAGAGGGTTAGGACGGCTGGGAGGGATGGAAAAGGGAGGAGACATGGACGGAGAGGAAGGATGATGCTGGGGAGTTGAGATGGATGGAGAGGTAGGGAGGGTTGAAAAGGTGGGGTAAGAGTTGTAGAGGAAGGGAGAGTTAGGAAGGTAACTATACTGTAGCTGGGATAGGAAGGGCAAGTATGGATGGGAAAGGAAATACAAGGAGTGATGGGAAAGGAAAGGGAAGGATGGATGGGAAAGGAATGGAATGGCTGGGTGGGAAGGATGAAGTCGAGGTATTTGGGCTGAAGGGAGGGAAAGTTTTGGAAGGATAGGAAATGAGGGATAGATGGAGAGAAGAGGAACGGAAGGGGGAGCTAGGAAGAATGAAGAAGCTAAGAGGGAGAGGAGGAGGAAACGATGGGTAGAAAGGGAGCGACAGGAAGAAATACAAAGGTTGGGGGAGGCAGACAAAGAGAGGCATGTAGTTTGTGAGGGAGAGAAAAAGAATGGAGTGAGATAGGCAGGGAGATGGGGAGAGGGAAGGCAGGGAGATAGGGCGGGAGGAGGAGAGGCAGAGAGTTAGATAGGGAGGGGAGCGAGAGGTAAAGAGGTGAAGGGAATAGAAGAGCCAGGGAAATGATGGAACTGGAGAGGCAGGGAGATGGAGGGAGCAGCAGAGGAAAGGCGTATATGGAACAGCAAAAGGAATGAGATGGATGGAACAGCAGAGGGAAGGAGACAGACACAGGGAAAATATAGGACACAAAGAGATGGGGAAAGAGAAGATAAAAGAGGAAAAGAGATAAGGAAAGAGACAGGGAGGGGGGAAAGGCAGAGTTAGGAAAGACAGGAGAGGGAAAGAGATTAGGAGAGAGAAGAAGCAAAGAGGCAAGGAAAGAAAAGGGAGAATAGACAAAGAGGGAAGTTTATAGTTAAGTTAGGCAGCAGGTACACCCTCTAAGCCAAGGGAACACGCCCGACGGACACCATGAATTTATATAAAACTTTTCCGGAGGCTTATATCTTTTCCAAAACGGGCCGTCAACAAAAACAGAATCCCCTGAAAAAATACATAAAAGTTTGTCCATCCGTCCCGCCGCAAGAAAGGGAGGGAGGAGGAGGGACTGTGATGTTTTATTGGAGGATAACAGCTCTTGGTGACAGCGCTATAGGGGGTGCTTCTCTCCTCTCACTCCTCCTGTCTGTCGGTCGCTCCTATCGTTTCTGTCTGTTGATTTTAGTGTTTTTCTGTTGTCATTCCCTCTGCATATGTTTTTTTCTTGCGTGTGTTGCTATCTTGTCAATCGTTCATGTTGCTTGTGTGTTTCTGGTCTTACTGTTTGTCGTATTTCTCCCGTCGCTCCTGCACGGTCTCTGTCTCGGTCGCTTTTACTATTTCTGTCTTTTCCTCTTTTTGTTTCACTATCGCTCATACCGTCTGTCTCTGTTGCCCCTGTTTCGGTCCTTTTTTAATGTCTCTGTCTGTTGCTGCTACCGTCTCAGTCTCCGTCTCTGTCGCTACTACCGTCTTTCTGTGTGTCTGCTTCTGTCGCTACTACCGTTTCTCAGTGTCACTCCTACTGTCTCTGTGTTTGTCTCCGTCACTACTGCCGTCTCTCTTTCTATCTCTGTTGCTACTGCCGTCTCTGTCTTTCGTTTTTATCCTTTCAGTCTCTGTCACTACCACCGTCTCCCCCACGCTACACCCCGCCACAAGGGAGTGAGGGGCGGTGATGTTTTATTGGGGGGATAACAGCTCCCGGTGACAGCGCTATGGGGGTGCCTCACTCCTGTCGCTCCTCCTGCCTGTTTCTTGCTGTCTATTGATTTTACATTCTCTCCTGCCACTGTCGTCTGTGTGTCGATTTTATTATCTTTTTCCTATCCCTGTTTCTGCTACTGCCATTAACTTTCTATCCTGTTATTGCCTCTATCTCTTAGTCCTGTCATTCGTGCTTTCTGTCTGTGATTATTTTATACTTTGTCGCTGCTATCGTCTCTGTGTCATATATATTTTTTTTTACCTCTCTGTTACTGTCTTTTTACCCCTGTCACTCCTGCTTTTAGTCTGTATCTGTATCTGTCTATCTGTCTTTGTCTGTCTTTCTGTCAGTCTGTTTCTGTTTTTCTGTCTAAATGTATATCTGTCAGTACTTATCTGTGTGCGTGTTTCTCTGTCTAAATGTATATCTGTCAGTACTTATCTGTGTGCGTGTTTCTCTGTTTTTCTGTGTCCATCTGGCTGGGTCTGTCCATCTACGAGTATGTCTGTCTGCATTTGTCCATCAGTCTGTCTATCAATATCTATCAATCTGTCTACCACACACCACCCCTCAGTGCCTCTCCCTGCTGCCAATCAGTGCCACGGACCTCTGCTTCCTGTTTTTGGCATGCTCCTCTCATCCTCTTCAGATTTTACTCCCTCCTCCTCTCCTTTTCTCTCCTCTCTCCTCTCCTTTTCTCTCCTCTCTCCTCTCTTTCCTCCCTCTCTTCTTTCCTCCCCTCTCCTTTTTCCTTCTTTCCTTCTCCCTCTTTCCTTCCTCTTTTCTCCTTCATTCCTTCCTCTGTTTGTATTTCCCTGTTCCTGTATTCACCCTTTTTCTTTTTGCCCCACTCCTCCTTACCCTTCTTCTGTTCCTTTCCATTTCCCACCTCCCCACCCTCTTTCCTTTCATCCTCATCCCCTCTACTTCCTCCTCTCAGCTTGTTCCTCCTCTCGTTCATCTCCCTCCCTTCCTCTCCTTCATCTCTTCCTTCCTCTCCTTCATGTGTATCTCATCCCTTCTTCCTCCTGTCCTCCTCCTTCGTATTCTCCTCACTCTCTCTCTCCTCCATCTCTTGTTTCCCTTTCACATATCTTTTCCCTGTTCCACATACAGTTCACTTCTTCCTCTCCCCTTCATTCAGAGTTCTTCCCAGTACTACATCTAATCTTTCTGCTTCGATCAGTTTTTTTTTTTTTTTCCTTTTTTTTGTATACAAGGAAGAAGGAACCAAAGGCCATCGCCCCGCGAGATTATTCCCTCAAAAAAAAAAAAAAAAAAATATATATATATATATATATATATATATATATATATATATATATATATATATATATATATAAAGAAAACAGACTGCCATTCGAAAGGCCCAGATATCAGTACCGGGCAGAGACAGAAAACAATTTGGAGGATTTTGAATTTCGTTGTATGTCATCAAAAACTTTTCCACGAGACACGCCGCCATGTTATAAGAAACGCCTTTGATTTACCATCCCACCAGACCTGAATGAAAGAGTGTGTCCGTGTATTAAATATGGACGGTGAGTATTAGTGCCCGAGTGGTGACATGTGTAAAGGTTTCTGTCGCCATCTGTTGTGAGTAGGAGGAAATAGGAGAGCTCTAGCATCAATTCAGTATGGATGGTGGGTATTTGTGCCCAAGTGGTGACATGTGTGAAGGTGTATTTCGCCATTTGTTGCGCGTAGGAAGACTTGGCCTCCGGGAAAGGGTCGTGTAGTCTATTCTCAGAGTCGTACGAATAAAGGAAAATTCTCTCTCTTTTTTACCTCTCTTTACTCACTCACTATACCTAATTTCTCTCTCTCTCTCTCTCTCTCTCTCTCTCTCTCTCTCTCTCTCTCTCTCTCTCTCTCTTTCTTTCTTTTACTTCCTGTTTACTACCCTGTTCCTCCTCCCTGATCCGCTTTATCTCCTCTCTCTCTCTCTCTCCTCTTCCTTCTTCCTTACTCTCTCTTTCTCTCTTTTATGGTCCTTGCTCTCGTTTTTATTCGTCTCTCTCTCTCTCTCTCTCTCTCTCTCTCTCTCTCTCTCCATTTTTTCTCCCCTTCTTCCTATTTCTCTTCCCCGTCTTTCTTTCCTCCCTATTTTTCCTGCTACATTCTTTCTCCCTTATTCTTCCTCCCCTGTCATAGTTTCATCCCTTGTATTCATCCTCCCCTTTCTTCAGTTCTCCCCATATTTCTCCCCATATATTTCTCTCCCTTATCCTCTTGACTTTCCATATATTTCCCCTATCCTCTTTCCTTCCCATATACTTCTCTCCCTTACCCTCTTTCCTCCCCAAATATTTCTCCTCCCCATATATTTCTCTCCCTTATCATCTTTCCTCCCCATATATTCCTCTTCCCTTCACTTCTCTCCCATATTACTCTTCCTCACCATGTATTTCTCACCCTCATTCCCCCTTCCCTCCCCATTCTCCCTTTCCCCATTGGTAATTCACCCCATCCCATTCCTCACATTCCCTCCATATAATAAACATTCCATCCACAAGCCTAGCCAAGCCTCCTAGAAAATGGGGTGGCACAGCTGGGGGGGGGGTCTTTTTTATTTTGCATTTTCTTATATATATTTAAGGTATTTTTATTATTAAGATTTTTTTTTTGGTATTGTTTTAATTCTTCTTCCATGTTTTGTGAATTTCTTTTTGTATTTTTTTTTTTATGAGCCTAGCCAGACCTCATAGAAAATGGGATGTTTTATAGTTTATGTACTGGGATGCTTTCTCTTTCTCCAGCTTTATGTGGGAAAAAGGGTGATGATGAGGGTGATGATGAGGGTGATAATTGATGATGATGATGATGATGGTAGACATATTTTTTAGCTGTTTTCGCTCCCCCAGACATGATATTCGGCAGAGCTTATAGAAAATGGGACGATGTTGTGTAGGAGAGACTCTTTTTATTTTTTGCCTCTGATTTCTGTTTTTATTTTTCCCTCTGACCCAGCGAAGTAAATTTGATAAACGATGGTGGTGTTGGTATGAGAGTGAATAGTGGAAGCGCTCACATACATACACACGCATACACGTACACAAACATACACTGGCACACACGGATACACACCATATAATCCCCCCCCCCCTCTCTCTCTCTCTCTCTAATTCCATTATTTTTTTTCGTAACCCCCTTTTCTTCTCCCCACCACTCTCCCCTCTCTCTTGTCACAGCTTCTCTCTCCCCGCTTTTCATCTCTGGCAGCTTTCCTTCCCTACACAGTCTCCATCTCTCCCCTCTTCCCTTTCCTCTCCTCTTCCCTTACCTCCCCACTTTCCTTTCTTCTCCTCTTCCCTTCCTTCTTTCCTTTTTTACTCACGTTCCCTTCTTTTCTTTCCTTCTCTCTACACCTTCGTTTCTTCCCTTCTTTCCCTCTCCTCATGTTCCTTCCTTCTTCACATTCCTTCCATCCCCTCTTTCCTTGTCTCCTCACGTTCCTTCATTCCTCACATTCCTTCCTTCCCCTCTTTCCTTCTGTCCTCACATTCCTTCTGTCCTCACATTCCTACCTTCCCCTCTTTCCTTCTTTCCTCACGTTCCTTTCTTTCTCACATTCCTTCCTTCCCCACCTTCCTTATCTCTTTACGTTCCTTCCTTCCTCACATTCCTTCCTTCCTCTCTTTCCTCCTCTCCTCACATGCCGTCCTTCCTAACACCTTTTTTCCCTCCATTATCATTCCCTCCCCGTCTCAATGTAAGGAAACACAGAGGAGTATTTTTTTCCCCTTTGATGTGGTAGTGAGATATCAGATACTTATCCAAATATTCCTCCTCTGTTATCCTTCTCAGACCCACGATAGAGGGGAGGGAAAGTGTGAAAAATGAAGGAGGAAAGGAAGGCAGAGAGGGAGGGTGGAAAGAAAGAAAAGGGGATATAGACGGAGATGAGAGAGAGAGAGGGAGAGAGAGAGAGAGAGAGAGAGAATTAAGGATATTTAAAGATACCCTCGAAAGTAGGAGACGGACAAAAGGGAAAAGGAAGAAAAGGAAGATTGAGAGGAGGAGGAGGAGGACGTGGGAAAGAATGATAGGAGGAAGAGTAAATGGGGTGAAGGAGGAAGGAGGAGGGTCATTAGGGGAGAAGGAGGGAGGAAGGAAGGAGGTGGAGAAAATGTGGGGTGGAGGAGGGAAAGCAAGTATAAGAAAGACTAATGGCACGGTAAGGCGAATGGAAACTGAAGAATGGAGATGGAATGGCGCCGAAGCAACGAGAGAGAGAGAGAGAGAGAGAAGCGTCTGAGGGAGAACTAAACCAATTACAGAGCGGCAGGGAGAGAGAGAGAGGGAGAGAGAGAATGAAAGTATGAAATATAAATTGAGAGTAAACTAGGACAGATCGAGATTTAAAAAAAAAAGAAAAAAAGTGTGAATATTGTATAATTAACAGACGGACACAAAGTATGAAATAATGTAGGGTGAGAGCCATGTACAGTTTTCATATTATCAGGGGCCTTAAAAGATTTAGTGTGAGGACAGCATAGCGAACAAGCAAACAAGTGTGAAATAGAAAGGTGAAGGGTGAGAGCAATGTACGGTGGGTGAAGTGAAAGAGGGTGAGAGGAGAGAGAGACTGGAGGAAAAAATAGATGAAAGATGACAGTAAGATCTATTGGGAGAAATGTACAGTAAGTGTAGAAGGTAAGAAAATAAGTGTGAATACTGGATAACGAATAGATAGACAAAGTATGAAATAGATAAAGTGTGAGAGAATGTTATAGTAAAAAAAAAAAAGTGAAAAATTTGAGAGGGTGAGGGTAAGAGGGGGATCCGGAGGCCTCAAAACAACCCTCAGTCTCCCCTCTGCCTCCCCCTCTTCATCCCCTCTTCCTCCTCCCCCTCATTCATCCCCTCCTTCTTTCGCATCTTTCCCCAAGGTTGAGGGGGAGTGTGGGATGAGGGTACAGACGGGGAGGAGGTGGAGAGGAGGGTGAGGGGGAGGAGATCGAGAGGGGGTGGGAGGGGGAGGTTTGAGAGAGGGGGTGAGGGCAGAGGGCACCGAGGATTCAAAAGAAACCCCAGCCATTAATCCACGCCCCTTCATCGTGCTCCTCGTCCCTTCCCTACTTCTTCCCCTTCTTCCCCGTCCTCCTCCCTTCCTCCTCCTCCTCATTGTGGTGGCCCATCCCCAAGTATTCCTTAACCTTTAGTGCGAGGCTGACGGGCCCTGGCACCTCCCCCATCAGCCCCTGGAGCTACTGGGCTGCATAGACCCCCAGGTACCCCCCCACCACTAGGGTCACCACCTCGAGCACCATTTTTTGTTTTAGTCAAAGTTAGAGGAAAAGAAACCAGCTGAGGATTTTTTTGGCGTTGGCTGTGTTGAGAGAAGGATTATATATGTGTTTGGAAAGCTGAATAAGATGTAGGGTTTCGAGTTAGGAGAGAAGGATTATTTATATGTAGGAAAGCTGAATAAGATGTAGAGTTTCGAGATAAAGAAGCGATTAGTATTATTTATTTATTTCATTTGTACAGGTGTGGTCTCTTTAACCTGTAACCTTCATGATCAAACTTAATTTAGATGTGATCAGCACTTACCCATCTACAAATAATATAATTAGGTCGAGCGCCGACAGACCGACCGACCGACCGGACCCAAAAAATGCGGGCGGTAAGAGAGAGAGAGAGAGAGAGAGAGAGGAGGGGGCTACTGCGGATGAAAGCGATTCTCTGAAAATGGAAAAGGGTGGAGGTGACATAAAAACGATAGGTGCAGATGGGGAGGAAGGAGAGGCAAATTTGAGCCATAAAAAACGTGCCCTTTCCTTAAAAAAAAAAGAAAAATAAATAAATAAATAATGAAAATGATATTGGGTAGATGAAGGTGGGTTGTAGGTAAGTACGGTAGATGCCAGTAGAGCCTGAAGGCGAGAAAGGAAAGGCGATAGATAGATGAAAGTGATAGGAAGATATGGAAAAGGGTAGAAACGAAAGACTAATGAAGGAAGGAAATATAAGAATGGTGATGGGTAGGTGAATATGGATGAGGGGACATAGATGATAATGGGCTGTGAGGGGGAGAAGGAAAGACAGTGAGTAGAAAGGTGAAGATGATGGGGAGGATGATGGGGAGGAAAATGACGAAGGACTTGGAGGAAAGAAAGAAGGGGAGACTGGTGGGGAGAAGAAAAGGAAGTTAGGAAAAGAATAAAAAAAGAAAAAGCTATCAGAGAGAGAGAGAGAGAGAGAGAGAGAGAGAATGCAATGCACAAGATGGAGAAACAAAATAAGAAAAAAGGATTATAGTCTAAAATGAATCTTGGTAAATGAAGATGGGTGATGGGGACACAGGCGACGATGGGTGCTAAAGGGAAGAAAGGAGAGAGAAATTTGCCCCATAAAAACGTGCCCTCTTCACCCTCCCCTCCCTTTGTCTGGCCTGTGTGAGGACGCCGCTGCCCTTTGCATCGGGAATGGCCATCATCACCACCACCAAAGGGGAAGCTGTGTGTGTGTGTGTGTGTGTGTGTGTGTGTGTGTGTGTGTGTGTCTCTCTCTCTCTCTCTCTCGGGAACAATGGGGATGAATATGGCGGAAAGGATATGTCAGTAGAGGTGTAAAGGTTGGAAAAAATAAGGTCATTTCCCGAACGCCAGGTATTATGAGCTTTGGGGGAGGGAGCAGAGGGGGAGAGGAGGGGGAGAAGAGAGGGAGAGAGGAAGGGAAGGAGAAGAGGGGGAGAGAAACGTGAGGGAAAGAGGAGGGGAGGAGAAAAGGGGGGATAAACGAGAGGGAGAGAGGAAGGAGAGAAAAAGAGGGGGAGAGAAACAAGAGGGAGAGAGGATGGGTAGGAAAAGAGAGAGAGATAGGGTGAAGGGAAGGAGAAGAGGGGGAGTGAAACGTGAGGGAGAGAGGAAGGGGAGGAAAAGAGAGGGAGAGAGGAAGGGGAGGAAAAGAGGAGAGGAACGTGAAACAGAGACATAGGAGTATAAGGTGAATGGAGAGAAAGATGAGAGGGACAGGGATGTGATGAGAAAGAAGAGAAGGAGGGGAGAGAGGGGGATGAGAAGAGGAGGAGGGTGTGTGAGATAGAGGGATATGAGAGTAAGATGTACGGAGAGGAAGATGGGAGGAACAGGGATGTGATGAGAAAGAAAAGGAGAGGAGAGAGGTGAGAAGAGAGGAAAAGGAGAAGTCTTTAAGAAACTCTCAATACACATGGAGATCAGGAGTTAAAAGTGAATAGAGCAGGTATGTGTTGATTGATTTACACACACACACACACACACACACACACACACACACACACACACACACACACACACACACACACACACACACACACACGGGAGGGGGTATCATCGTCGCGTCTTGATGTCACGTATAAAATCTCCATAGATTATTGGTACTTAGGTTCGGCAGCTCTCTGTATAAGGAATGAAAAGAAACTCCATAGCATGTTTTATTCAAGAGAGAGAGAGAGAGAGAGAGAGAAAGAGAGACCCCCGTCCCCCTGAGAATCGACAAGACCCCTACTACCTTAATCGACAGCCGTCACTCCCCTACACACAACCTTTGGCCCTCTCCTCTCTCTCTCTCTCTCTCTCTCTCTCTCTCTCTTTCAGTACGTAGACCATCCTTCATTCTTAACCTTAGACGATATTTTAGCATCATGGGGAAAAAAAAATAACGAAGGGAAAATAGTAATGTTTACCTTGGATGTTAATGCGTTTAGGTTTTTAGCAGGTTGAAGGTATTGTTTGTAATGTGTTTAGATACTTATTACGCCAAAGATAATGTTTATAAAGGTTTAGATATTTATGAAGTTAATGTGTGTGTGTTTATTTTTTCCTAGTTAAAGATAATGCATACCTGATGTGTTTAGATTTTTGTTAATTTAAAGATAATGTTTACCGTAGATGTTTACGTGTTTATATATTTATTTTTTTTACACTTTTACGGATAATGTTCAGTTTTTATCGTTCTTTTTAACTTTAATAATAATCCTTTTTCTTTCTTCCTCAGGTATGTAATCGACCTCTTCATGTTGGGCAAGGATTACAGGTATTTTTTTTTTCTCTCTCTCTCACACACACACACACACACACACACACACACACACACACACACAGTTATTTCGAACTGTTATACACGCTGTTATGCTGAAGATTTTGCCATTTCTGTATATTCTCATATTTGCATAATTAGAGAAATATTATTAGTGATTATACCATAATATTCACCTTGTTCTTGTGAAATTCTGTGTAAAATGTTTCACTGTTCTGTGTGTGTGTGTGTGTGTGTGTGTGTGTGTGTGTGTGAGTGAGAGAGAGAGAAAGAGAGAGAACCATAACCTTCACATATCCACATAACACCAAACAGACATAGGCTTAAGATAAGGAATTCAAGACGTCAGTAGGGAATTCAAGACAGTAGGGAATTCAAGACATCAGTAGGGAATTCAAGATATCAGTAGGGAATTCAAGACATCAGTAGGGAATTCAAGACATCAGAAGGGAATTCAAGATATCGGTAGGGAATTCAAGACTTTAGGGAATTCAAGAGTAATCCAACTTAACCCTTCCTCGCTCTAAGTCTGTCCCGGGGTAGACTTGTAATGGCCTTTAGGGGACTAGATTGCTCTCCTAGTTAGTCTCTATTGTTATTCCGCGCGCTTGTTGTCAATTTGGGTAGCAGATTAAGTAGTTATGGAGTGTTAATTGAGGCGTTGATTGGATAAGTAAAGAGAGAGACAGACAGACAGACAGACAGACAAAGACAGAGACAGAGAGATTTAAAGGAAAGTTTTAAGTAGAGAGAGAGAGAGAGATTTGAAGGAAAGTATTAAACATTATGGATCGGTATGCCTGTCGATATCTGTCTTTCTGGTCTCTCTCTCTGTCTGTTTTGTCTGTCTGTTAGGTCTCTGCGTGCCTGTCTGTCTCTGTAATTTCGTGCTGTGACTTTTGACCTAGAGACCACGTGTGTGTGTGTGTGTGTGTGTGTGTGTGTGTGTGTGTGTGTGTGTGTGTAAATTTATAGCTAACCACCATGTCGAGGTCAAGTTCGAATATGACGGTAATAGGACAAAGATCAAGACCGAAAAACAAAGAAATCTACCTCAGTCTGCCTCAGTTTACCTCATTCTACCTCAGTCTACCTCAGTCTACCTCAGTCTACCCCAGTCTACCTCAGTCTGCCTCAGTCTACCTCAGTCTGCCTCAGTCTACCTCAGTCTACCTCAGTCTGCCTCAGTCTTGGGATGGCTTGTGTCTGGCGGTCAATGTAGTGTCTGTGTTTTTGTTTTTTTCTGTTTCTCGACCTGTCCTCCTCATGTATATTAGACTGAGAAATAGGACTGTAGTAATGATGGTGATTATTATTTCCTCCTCCTCCTTCATCATCATCATCATCATCATCATCATCATCATCATCATCATCATCATCATCGTTCCTCCTATTCTCTTCCGTTCTTCACAGCTTCCTCTCTCTCACCACTTCCTTTCCTCCCCAGGTCCTTCTTCCCGTATCTCGTCTCTGTTTCCTCCTCCTCCTCCTCCGTCTTTCCCCTTCCCCTTCGGCTCCTCACACCTTCCTGTCTCACACTGCTTCCTTCTCCCCAGGCCTTCCTTCCTGTGTCTCTTAATCTCCCCTTTCCCTTCCTCCTTTCTCCCCCTTCCCTCCCTCCCTCCCTCTTCGCCTCCGTCTCTTAAGAGGGGAAGTTAGGTCTTGCCCTTGTTTGTCTGTCTGTCTGTTTTGTTTGGTGTTTGTCAGTTTTTTGTCCCCACTTTCATGTTTGTTTCCGCTTTCCTGTTTGTTTGTTTGTTTTTGTCTTTGCTTTTCTGTTTGTTTGTCTTTTTGTGTGCTTATTTGTTTTCCTTCATTTCTCCCTCCACACCTTTCTATCACTCCTTCCCTCAGCATCAATCATTTTCCCATTTATTGTCCTTTTTTCTTTCCCCCCCTGTTCTCTCCCCAATTCCCTTCATTGGCTTTTTCTTCTTCTTCTTCCTCACCCTTTTTTCCCCCATTCCTCTTCCTTTTCTTCTCCCCTCTTGTTCATTTTTCATTCCTACTTCCTTGTTGCACTTAGCATTTCATCTCCCCCCCCCCTCTCTCTCTCTCTCTCTCTCTCTCTCTCTCTCTCTCTCTCTCTCCTATTTTTCTGCCCTTTTTTTTTTATTACTGCTCTCTCCTCGTTCTTCTTCCTTTTTCCTTGCCCTTTTTCATCCTTTTTCTTCTACTTTATTCCCAGTGTTCTTTCAATAGCTTCTGCACCTTCCTCCTCCTCCTCCTCCTCCTCCTCCTCCTCCTCCTCTAAACATCCACTCTGTGCATTGCACATCCACACTGTGCACTGTGCAGTCCCCTTTTATCTGAGACACCCGTCCTATATACTTTTCAGTCTCCCCAGCGCAAAGAAAGCAATATAAGCACAGATTAGGAGCTGCACAGATAACCCTGAGTTAACGGTCACTACTCTTACTTTCGACCTGTGATGGGCTGTGGATCACTGAGGGTCCCTGTTAGTCAAGTGACCACCATCGGGATTTTTTTAATGTACCAGGGGTCACTGCTTCAGGATGAAACTTGTGTACTTGTCCCACATGGGAGAGTTCCTTGTCTCAGTGGAGCAAACGGAGCTAGGGCCTGATTGACTGCTGCCTACCTTAAAAGCGCCAGGCAAGGCTGCTGCACCACCCCTAAACATCCACACTGTGCAGTGTGTAGCTTCCACGTTATGTCCACAGACTTCCCATTAACTCAATGTAACTGGTTTATAATGTCATGCCGTAACTATTATTTTATTTGTTTACTTTCTCTTTCAGGTTACTCTATCGGGTAGCTTATAGATAAAGTATTATAGAATGTGACTTTTCCTTTCCAATGTTTCCTATAAAATTTCCATGTCAGTTTTTCCATGCTGCATGGTGGTTTTTCTCACTTTTTCCTGGAGGGTTTGGTGGTGGGGGGAGCCTTCTTGCTTTCCTATCCTTATCCTTCAACATGTAGAGTTAGATCTTGTAGTCATAGTTTTCTCTAACAAGCAGCCTCGAAAGGACCATAAGGTCTGTTGCTGTTTGCTTTCCTGTGTAATCCTGTGTAATCCTCCTCCTGCCTCCTCCTCCTGCCACTCCGGATTATCAGCGCCGTTACAGTTGTCAATACCTTCTCCCCTGTGTAGTTCTTCCTCTTCCTCCTCCTCCCTTCCTCTTCCTCCTCCTCCCTTCTGTCATTCCTTCTCTTCTCTTAGCACATCTTGCAGTCCGTCTTCCTCTTCCTGTGCTTTCTTCTTCTTATTCATTTTCTCATTATTATTCTCATGCATTTTCTCTTCTTGTACTCCCCTTCCTTCTGTCCCCCACTTTCTCCTTTATAGATATAGTATTATGAATGTGACTTTTCCTTTTCAGTCTTTCCCATGAAATTTCCATGTCAGTGTTTCCATGCTCCATGGTGGTCTTTCTCACTCTTTCCTGCCAGCTTTAACTGGAGGCTTTGGAGGCAGGGGGAGCCTTCTTGCTTTACTGTCCATATCCTTCAGCATGTAGAATTAGATTTTGCAGTCAGTCTACTGTGTAACAAGCAGCCTCGAAAGGACCATGAGGTGTGTTGCTGTTTGCTGTTCTTTGTGTTACTTTATATTCCTGTTTCCCCTTTCTGACTCTCATTTTACTAATCCTCTCCTTCCTTTCTTAGTACTTCCTCTTCCCGCTGTGGTTCTCCTCCGTTCCTCCTCTTCCTCCCTCTATCTCCATACTCGCCTCCCTCTCTTTCTCCTCCCCTTTCTCTTCATCTTTCCCTCAAGATCATCTCCGTCTCCTCCCATCTACTTGTCTTTTTCCTCCTTCCGTCTTTCCCCTCACCCTCTTCTCCGCCCCTTCCATCCTCCTCTCCTCCTCCTTTCTCGTCCATTCTTCTCTTTCATCCCTTTTCCTCATATTTTGTGCACAGCCACCCCTTCCGATTATCCCACCCACTTCCTCCTCTTCTTATTTCTTCCTCCTCCTCCTCTTCCTCTTCCTCCTCCTCCATTCAAGTTCAGTTCCTCCCTCTTTAATGCCTCCCTCCCATTCCCTCTTGAGTCCTCCGCTAATGACTTCCTTAGACGGCGTATCCTCCCTCTTCTCCCTTCGTTTTCTCTCATTTTCTGTCTTCCTTTCTCTCCTTCCTTCTTTCCTTCCATTTCTCACCATATTCCCTTATCCAATCCCATCCTCTATCCTCTTCCTAAACCATTTCCTTTTTATCCTTTGCTGTCTTCCTTTCTATATTCTTCTCCGCTCCTTTCCGCTCCTCGTCTCCCTTTTTCTTCTCTCCTCTTTTTTCTCTCCTCTTTCCTCCCTTCTTCTCTCTTCATGACTTCTCTCCCTCCTTAATACCTCCCTCCCATTCCCCCTGAATCCTTCCTAATGACTTCCTTAGACCAATATCCTCCCTTTTTTCCCTTTATTTTCTCTCAACTTCTCTCCTCTTCTCTCTTCTCTTCCTTTTTTCTCCTCTCTCCTCTATTTATTAGTCTGCTTCCCCTCTCCTCTCGTCTCCTGTGCTTTATTATTTTTCTATTCTCTTCTTTCTTCTCTTTTGTCTCCTTCCTTCCCCATTCCTTCCCCCACACGCTTTCGTCCCTTCCTCTCTTCCTTCCCTTCCTCTCTTCCTCTCTTCCGTCCCTTTCTCTCATCCCACCCTCTTATTTCTTTCCTTCTCCTCTCATCTCAATTTCAGTCCCTCCTTAATCCCTCACTTATCTCCTAAACCTCCTTATGTGTTCCTTTCCTGTATTTTCTTCTATTTCAGGTTAGTTTGCTTCCTTTATTTTTCCTTTTTTTTTTCATCTCTGTATCAATAGTTTTTTATGTTCCCCTCTTTTTTTTTTTTTTTTTACGTTAAAACCATTGATACCCTCACCTTTTCTTTTTATTACCTCCGCCAAGGAGGTTATGTTTTCACCCCTGTCCGTTTGTTTGTTGGTTGGTTAGCTTGTGAGCAAGATTACACAAAAACTACTAGACGGATTTCCACGAAACTTGGTAGAAGAATGGCCCTTGGCCCAGAATACACTCCATTAAATTTTGGTGCGTATCCGGATAAAGGTGCGGATCAAGGAAATTTTTTTCACTTTCTTTAACATTGCGAGATAGGGCGTTGGCGGGGTTATGCGCTCTACTAAGTGCCATTCTAGTTGTTTTTTTTTTTTTTTATTGTGTCATAGGTTTTCGATATCAGCTTCCCCCTTCAAAACATTTTTAGAAAATTTTCGTCTTGCAGTTTTGGCTGCTCTCAGGTCACTGTGTCATAGCTCTGTCCTGTTTTATTCCCTCGTTTTATCATCATTTATCTCTCTGCTGTGGCTTTTTTGTCTTTATTAGTCACTTACTTCATTTATTTATTTTTTTACCTATTCATTAGGGGTCTGTTATTTTCCTCTCATTTCTTTACTTCTCCATCCTCAAAAATTTTACTTCACTGTTTTTATGCTAGTTTTCAGTGAATTTTATTGTTTGTTTTCATTTTTTTTTTATTCTACTCTTGTCCATTTTTCATCCCAGTTAGACATTTAATTTTCACGTTCCTTTTTTTGATATTACATTTCTCTCTCTCTCTCTCTCTCTCTCTCTCTCTCTCTCTCTCTCTCTCTCTCTCTCTCTCTCTCTCTCTTTGGCTTCTGTATTATTTTTACATTACATTGTTTTTTGTCACTTTTCCATAATTTTCCGTTCAATTTATTCTTGTGTTTTTTTCCTCCAGTGTCCTTCGGTCATTTGGCACTGCTTTTCAATTTTCTCACATTTTCCTTATTTTTTAGGTCTTTTTTTTTTTGGGTCACTTTTCATTGATGTCCTTTTTTTTTTTACCCTCTTGCTTTTTTATTTCATTCTTGTTTCCCTTCTGTTATTTTTTTTTTTTTTCACTCGTTCTTTTCCAGTCATCGTCCACGTCATATTTTCTTATTTTTCATTCCAGATTGCATGTCCTTTCATATTTCACCTCTTATCTTTTCCTGTCATGTCTCCCTTCCCCCCTTTTTTCCACACTCCCCTCCCTTTTTTTTTCTGACAAATTTCTTTCGCCCTTTTATCTCTTCCTGTCATGTTTCTCCTTTTTTTTTTTCCTCGCTCCCCTCCGTCTGTTTTTTTTTAAGTCGGGCTTTTCAGCTTTGGCGTCTGTCTGTTATAGTACACAATATGTAGATAGATAAACAGATTGATAGATACATAGATAGATAAATGTCAGTTTTAATGCTAGTATTTCACACGTCTGCTTGTTTCAGTTAACCGTCCATCCATCCACCCATCCATCCATCCATCAGTCATTTCATTCATTCATCCATCCATCCATCCTTCCATCTTCCCACTTTTTATCTCATGCTATTTCCTCTTCCTCCCTATCCTTCCTTCTCCTTCCCATGCCTCACTTACTCTCATTACCATATCACACCTTTTCTTCCTTCCTCTCTACTTTTTCCACTTCTCTCCCACGTTGCTCCTCTACTCTTCTTCCTTTCCCTTTTTCTCTCTCCTCACCTCACCTCTCAGTCTTCCTTCCGTCTGTATCTGCTGTCTTTCTCCCCCAGGTTTTCTTCCACGCTCCTCTCTCTTTCTCCCCTCTCTTCCACCTAACTCTTCCTTCTTACTCTAATGCTTCCTTCTTTTCTCTTTTCTCTCTCATACCTCTCTTTCTCCTAACTCTTCCACTATACTGTGTTTCTTCCTCCTTTCCTCCCATCTCCTCTGTTCCTGCCATCTCTGTTTATTTTTCGTTCCCCTCCCTACCCACCCTAATTCCCCAATCTTCCCCGCCTTTCCATTCCCTACCTCCCTTGTCCCCTCCCGTGCCCCGCCTCGACCAACATGCAGTTAAAGCCATATAAAATGGAGAGAGAGAGAGAGAGAGAGAGAGAGAGAGAGAGAGACACACACACACACACACACACACACACACACACACACACACACACACACACACACACACACACACACACACACACACACACACACACACACACACACACACACACACACACACACACACACACCGAATAATAGCTAATAATGTGGACGTAGCGCTGGTTTAAGTCAAAGGCTGTAAATTGTTTAGCGTATCCCTGTAATGTCCCAATATAAACCAGGGCAGGTGTTACGTTAATGTGGTACAGCTTAACACACAGCCATGCAGTTCGGGATAATGCATGGTGGTGGTGATGATGATGGTGATGATGATGATGATGATGATGATGTTGATACGTTGTTTTTCGTGATGATGATGATGGTATGTTGTTGATGATGATTGTGATAATTATGGTACGTTGTTGTTGATGATGTTTGATGAGGATGATGATGATACGTTATTGATGATGATGACGATAATAAACGCAGTATCAGTTACTTTATATTGCACAAGCGATCATGACCAAAAACACCAAACTACAGGAACAGTCGTCGGTGAAGTAGACGCCACGTAAACCAAAAATGAAAGACCAATAGTAGTGTTAGTAGCAGTAGCGGTGGTGGTGGTAGTGGTAGTAGTAATAGTAGTAGTAGTAGTGGGCAGACCACAGACAAGAAAACTCGTGATATGGATGCACAACAAACCTAAACAGAAGACTTTTACGAGTATTCTGTATCTCCAGCCGTCCACATATAAACCACTGTAGCTACCGTGGAAAGAATACTGCACGGCTTAACATGGAGAGCCTTCGCTATATTTGGAGATATTAATGCAGCGCACACTATGACGTAAGTGAAGCTGGATGGGCTATTTTGAGCACCTCCACAGCCACGCCAAATAAAGCAGTGCGATTTATAGTGAGGGATTGGGGATTTCAAGGACAGATTTCGTAATAAGGACAGAGTTGGTAATAAAGACAAATTCCGTAATAAGGACATATTTCGTAGCAAGGACATTTCGCAATAAGACCAGATTTCGTAATAAGGACAGATTTCGTAGTAAGGACAATTCGCAATAAGGACAGATTTCGTAATAAAGACATATTTCGTAATAAGGACAGGGCTGATGTGCATAGTCAACCGAGTGTAATTATAGCGTTTCCGCCTGGAGAGGGACGCCTTCACGTGGTGGCATTGATATAGCTGGGCTTCTCCTCTGCCAGGTTATGCGAGAGTCCATCACCTTCTCATCCCCGAAAGGAGGATCGTGAGTTATAGAAGGGTAACCTCAGCCTTCAGCTTACTGGGTTCACGTTTCCGCAGAACCTGGTGCCACAATAACAGTTACTTTCTTGCTACCTCCTGATTATTTTCTTCAGCTTAGGAAAGACTTCGTGCTGAATGTTTTAATGAGAGATACATCAGTCCCCCTCCGGAAAAGTCTCTTAAGATAAATAAAATGTCTGGGGTGGTAATGGAAAACGAAAAATTAACCTATTCAATCCGAGGACGCAGTTTTTTATTCTTGCTACCTCCAGAAGAATGTGAGAAGCTTAAGACAGACCTCTTAGTATTGAAGAATTATTAGTAAGCCTTATATTTAACCCCTCCTGTAGTCTCCCCTGAGCAGTGTAGAGTTATCTGGGGTAACACTGATAAGCTTAAAAAATAGAATAGAAAATAAAAATCATGACATTAAACAGATAGCCAGGTCAGAAAGCTGTGACCTAGTTGAGCTCCCAGCGCCATTAACCAGTTTTTTTTTTTTTTTTCCCTGACCTGATATGTCTGGCTCTGAGTTTTGAAAAATAAGTAAAAAAAAAAAAATGAAAATGGACGCTGTCTAGTCTGGTCATGAGTGCACACACACACACACACACACACACACACACACACACACACACACACACACACACACACATTCCATATACTGTGTAGCCAACTCTTTCACACACCTACTTCGTTCCACGCACTTTCATTCCGTTCCACATACGCGCGTTCATTTCCTGTCGGCTCTACACACTGACTTTTTCGTTCAGTGTTGAGTGGAGTGTGATGTGGAGCAGAACATAGCTGAGGTGGAGAAAAATGATGGATGTGGAATGGTAGGCTTCGTTTTGATGCGTGGTGTTTGATGTGGCGTGGATGTGTGGTTGTGGTAGTGGTGGTATTGGGGGTGTGGTAGTAGTAGCAATAAGGGTAATGTGGTTGTGGTGGTGGTGGTGGTGCTGTGGTGGGAGTTGGTGTCATGGTAGTAAGGTGTGGTGGTGTGGTGGTAAGTGTGGTGGCGGTAGTGGTGTGCTGCTGGTTGAGATACAAGTTTGATGAAGCCAGTGATGTGATGGAGATCTTTTTAGTGTAGAGGTGTTTTGGTGTTGTGGTGTTATTGTGGTGGTATGGGTTTGTTGGGTATATAGTGATGTTGTACTGGTTGAGATGTGGTGGAGACGGTGGTGGTGAGGTGTTATGATGACGTGATGTGATGATGATGTATTGTTAGTGATAGTCTAATGCTGGTGTGGTATAGTGGTGTTGTGATGGAGATGATTTAATGTGGTGATGTGTTGGTGTAGCTGTGGTAGTGGTGGTGTGAGGTGTAGTTGTGAGTGTGGTGGTGGTAGTGGTAGTAAATGTTGCAGGAGGTATGGGAAAGGAGTCAGGTGTGTGGAGACAAGTGTAGTGGTACTAATTGGTAGTGAAAGATGAGACGCCAGGTTTTATGGAGGCACCAGATGTGGCCACCAAAATGAGGCCAGTCTTAAATGTGATGACGCCCTGGGATGAAGGTGTGGTTGTGTGGTTGGAAGGTTGGTAGGTGGTAGTTTCGGTCTGGTGGTGGTGGTGGTGGTGGTGGTTGGAAGTGTGGTAGTGAGTTTGCGTTGTGAGATTCCGAGATTGGGTGATGGTGGTGGTGGGGGTGGTTGTGGATGTAAGTGTGGTAGTGAGCAATCATAGTGAGGTTTTGGGAGTGGGTGGTGGTTGTGGTTGTGGTTGTAAGTGTGGTAGTGAGTAGCATGGTGAGGTTTTGAGATTGTGTTGGTCGTGTGTGGTTGTGGGGTTAGGGTTTTATGGTTGGTAATGTGGTTTGGCTGTAAGTGTGATATGGTTGAAGTGTGGCAGTAGAGAGGAATCATACCCAAAGATCGGAATAATATTTACTTTGAGGATGGAACACATGCCAAGCCGGACTGAAAAAAGATGACCTTCGAGATGGTCCAGGGAAGTATGTGAGTTTTTTGCTCTTGAACTCTTGCTGAACACATTTGCAACACTCCTCCTCTCTGCGAGCTGATACCACTCGAATCTTTTCTCCCCCACGCACTCAACAAGGATATATTTTTAACTGTTTCACTACTATTTTTTATAAATTGCTGACTAAAATCGCGTCGTACAAGAATCAAGTAAGAGGGACATCATTGAGGTGAATAGGTTAATGGAGATCGCTTCTAAACCCCTTAAGTAAGGGAGATCCTTTAAATGTATACTTGGGATCTCTTCAAAGCTTAATTTAAATTGTTTGGAGGTGGCGTGAGTAGAATTGTAACGAAGGAATTATCTCTCTGACAACGAGAGACCACCTTGAAAAAATCGTATGGCGGTGACACAGTTAAGTACAAGAAGGTGATGAAAAAAATATCGTTAAAGTGAAGAGGTTTATGAAGTATCAGGTACAGTGTTCCTGTCTTGGCCCACACCTGTTGAAACGTCATTGTCGTCCTTATTAATCCTGTTGGCCTGTTCTCTGTTTAGATGGCCACCAGCTTCTTTACCCATCCTTCATCCTTAATCATTATCTTTGTTTATTGTATTTTATTACCCATTTCTCTTCTTGCTCCTCGACCTTTTTCTTATTCATTGCTTCCCAATTCCTTTTCTTTATTTCTCTTCCTCCCTTCATTCCTTCCTTGTGGTTTCCTCTTCACAGTCATTTCCCATTCTTTCGTACATTCTTCATACCTTCATCCCTTCCCCGCCCTCCTTCCCTCCCACCGTCTTCCGTAATTCCTCTTTTTTTTTTTCCCCCCTCCATGCCTTCCTCTTTATTTTCCACCTCCGTGTTGATAATTCTTTTTCTATCCCCTCCCTCTTCGCTTCCCCCTCTTTCTTCTTTTTTCTTCCCTCTTCCCTCCTTCCCCACAATTTCCTCGTCACTTTTCTTTCCTCCCTTGTCTCTACTCAACCATTATAACTCCTTTGCCACCTGTACTTCATTCCATCCTCCCTCTTATTCATCCTTCCTCTTTCTTTGTCTGTCTCCTACATCCTACCCTTCTTCCTCTCCTCCCTTCCTCCTGCCTCTCCCCTCCCCTCCTCCCGAACCAACTTTCCTTTCAACCATTCCTCCTCCTCCCCTTTCTCATCGTTCTCTTCTCTCCTCCTCCACATCTTCTTCTTCATTGTCTCCCCTCCCCACTTCCCTCCACATCACTCCCCTCCCCACTCCCCTGCACATCATTTCCCCCCCCACTCCCCTCCACATCACTCCCCTCCCCGGCAGCCGATTGTTCTTTCCTCCTTCCACTCCTTCTCTTTCTTCCCCCCTTTCTTCTTCCTTGTTTCGTCTTTCCCTTGTCTCTCTTTCTCCCTCCTTTCTTACAGGTTCCTCGCCCTCCTTTCCTCCTCCTCCCCTAACTCTCTCTCTCTCTCTCTCTCTCTCTCTCTCTCTCTCTCTCTCTTCCCACCCTCATCTCCTCTTGCTTCCCATACCAATCCATCTTTCCTCTATCTCTCTTCTTCTTCTCCTTCTCTCTGCCTTCTTCCTCCTCTGTCCTTACTCCTCCATCACTCCTTCCTCCTCCTCCTCCTCCTCGTCTTCAACCCCTTCCCCCTCGCCAAGCCTCCTCTCCTCCATCAACCTTAACATTTCCACACATACCGATATCTCCACCTCTCTCTCTCTCTCTCTCTCTCTCTCTCTCTCTCTCTCACACACACACACACACACACACACACACACACACACACATCATCTATTCTAAGGGTGTTTGTAACGTTTAAAAACATCAGTATCTATTTTTTAGTATTTACATTCCCTTCCTTCATCATTATCATCGCCTTCTCGTTCCTTCCTCTCTTCACATTTCTCATCCTTTCTCCATATCTCTCCTCATTCTTCCTTCTCCCTCTCCCCTGCGTCTTTATTTCCTCTTCTTAATTTTTGCCTTCGTTTCTTCCTCTCATTCCATCCTCTCATCTCCTTCTGTCATCTCCATTCGCCTGTTTCTGATTGCCTTTCTTCTTTTTCCCTCAGCATTCTTTTCCCTCTCTCATTCTTTTCTTTTTCCTCCCTCCTCCTCCCTCCTCCTCCTCCTCCTCCTACTCGTTGCTCTCGCCTTCCCTTCCATCTTTTCCTACTTCCTTTCTCATTCCTTCCTCCCTTCCCCTTCTTACACTTCTTATGGCCCCCTCTCCGCTTTGATCTTCCCTAATCCCGTTTCTTATCTCTCTTCTTCTCCTCCCTCACTTCCTGTTCCAATTCTCCCAGTTTTCATATTTTTCTTTTATCTTTTTTTTTAGTTTCGTTTTTTCCCTACTTAGAGCCACAAGTTTTTTGAAAAGTGGTCCATTTTGACTGAGTATTGTGGAGATAATTCTTTTTTTCTTCTTTTTATATATATTTTTTTATAATCCTACTCACTCCATTGATGCTAACGCGAATATGATGATGATGATGGTGTGGTGATGATGATGATGGTTGTGATGATGTTGTTGATGGTGATGGTGGTGGTGGTGGTGGTGGTGGTGGTGGTGATGATGATGATGATGATGATGATGATGTTTCTAGCTTCGTAAACAGTTATTTTTTTTTCTTTTCTGCCTCTAGTTATCTCACCCTAACTTTCAGTAACTCACTCACGTAGTTGTTATCTCACTTCCGACCTCTCTCTCTCTCTCTCTCTCTCTCTCTCTCTCTCTCTCTCTCTCTCTCTCTCTCTCTCTCTCTCTCTCTCTCTCTCCCTCTCTCTGCCTATCTTGACTCTCCTTACGCTTCTTGTCTCCCTGTCTTACTGTCACTCTCTCTTTTCTCCTCTCCTGCCCCCTCTCCCCTCTTCTCCTCTCCTCGCCTCCCTTCTCCCCACTTCTTTCCTCTCCTCTCCTTTCCACACGGATGTTCAATCTTCTAACCTTCTTCGCCTATTTCCTTTAATTCTCTCTTGTCTTTCACTTCAGTCTTCTTGCCTCACTTTGGTCTCCTCTCTTCCTGACCTCTCTTAGTATCGACTCACTCTCATTTCTCTCATTCTGTCTGCTCTCTCTCTTCAAGCCCATCGACTCTTTAACTCTCATTCCTCTTCCTTCTCTCACTCTCCCACTACTCCTCTCGGCTCATCTCTCTCTCTCTCTCTCTCTCTCTCTCTCTCTCTCTCTCTCGGCACGACTGAATACTCCTATTTTACGTGCCCTTTATCTCATCTGCTCTTTATCTCTCTTCCCCAACCTCCTTATCTTTACCTTCTCTCTTTACCTTCCCTCTCTTTCCATTTTCACATTTTCTGTTCCTCCTTTCTCACTCACTTACCCCCTCTATTTCACCTCCTCTCCCCCTCCGTCGTACCTTCTCTTCCCCTCCATCTCACCCTCTGTCCTGTCAATCCCTCCCTCTCGCTCTCTTTGGCTCTGTCTCACTTTCCCTCCACCTCCGTCTCACTCTCTCTTCCTCCTTCTCCGTCTCACGCTTCCCCCATAACCCCCTCACCCCCCCTCGGAAATAAAAAGTCAGACAGACAGACAAAGCATAGCAAAAGACATTCATTTTTCCGCCCATCCCATGCTCTACTGTCTCTCTCAGGAAGGTCACGGCACTATTTTTTTTTTTTTGTTAAGGCCATGTGTGTAAGATGTAGTGAAGGAGTGTGTAAAGGAGGGAGTGTAGCCTGTGTGTCCTGGGTGTGGGGAGGGGGGAGGCTGTTAAGGGGTGTATAGCCAGTGGGAATAAAGGTGGAGGCGACTCAATGATCCATTAGCATTTTAGGGTCGGCGAGATGGGAATACCTGAAGCCTGTATTATTTGTGATCTTAGCAGTATCCGCACCACCTCCTCGCTAAGTACGTAGTTTATATATACACATTAGTTTTGTATATTTCACGTTATTCTCTATTGATATGTATGTCTAGTTTGCGACAAAGTTCGTGTGAATAACGTCAAAGGGAATATTAACCTCTAAACGTTAATATTAATAACCCCAAAACGTTTGTCTCACATATTGTAAACAAAAAGTTAATAACCCCTAAACGTTTCTCACTAACGTATTGTAACCTCTAAACGTTAATAGTATTATCCCCGAAACGTCTGTCTCACTAACGTATTGTATTTTGGTTCCCTGTCAGCGCTGTGAACACGCTGACGTAATTCACAGAGGGTAACACCAAATGAGGCTTTCAGCGGGAGGAAATCCACGCAGTCAGAGAGCTGTAAACTAACTGGATTAACCTTTTCGCTGCTCTGGACGCGCGTATTGTAGGTATTTCATTTCACCTGACGCTTTTGATTTATTCCGTGTATGGTGAGTCTTGGCATTGAATGATGGTCCGGACGTAACAATAACCTGGTAAAGAAATGCCAATTGGTGCCCTGTACCCCATGATCCTTCTCCAGTCCCAGCCTAGAGTAACACATGCATGAGTTTTTCTGTGCTTACAATGTGTCCTAACCTAACCTCACCTCACCTCACCTCACCTCACCTGACCCAGCCTAACGTCACGTCATCCATTCTGACTAATCCAATCTAACTTAACCTTAAATTGTAAAAGAGAGGTGGCCGCGAGACCCCTAAAACTGTGTCCCCCTCCCTCTCCCCCTTTCCCATACCCTCACCCTCTCCTCCCCTCCTGCTGATCCTCCCCGCCCTTAGACTAACAGATGGGTGAGTTTGGCCGCACGTCTCCCTGCCATAAAGCTGCACACGCCAGCCGCTGGTCGGGGACGGGGGGATAAGCGCATCAGGGGGGTTAGGGAGAGGGGGAGAGAGAGAGAGAGAGAGAGAGAGAAAGAATAGAATATGGGATAGGAGTAGATGGAAAGGGGAAAGGTGTGGGAGAAGAAGAGGGAGTGGGTGTTGAGTGGGACGGGAAACTGTGAGTGTGTGAGAGGGGTGAGTGGGAGGGAGGAAGGTATGTCTGGGAAGGAGACAGGTGTGTGTGGTGGAAGGTGGGGGAGAGGGGGGGGGGAGCTTCTGAGACCGAGAGAGTGGGTTATTGCTGAGTGACCAGTGTTATTGGAGCGAGGAAGGAGGGACGCCCACCTTGTTTGTACTACTGCCTCTTCTATCAATTTATTTTTTTATATTTTTACCAGTTTTTTTTATTATTTTAACAGCTTTTTTTTATCATATCTTTACCTTTTTTCCTGTTTTTTCGTTTTTTTTTTTTTTTTTTTTTTTTTTGGCTACTGAACGATTTCCTCTTGACATAGCTTTCATTGTGAGAAGTACTTACTTCCTCTCACCCCACAGTGTTTAAAATATTGCTACTGTATGTATCATCAAATATATAGTAATACAGGTAGATACATTTTTAAAAGTGTTACTACCTTCTATGCGTCACTCATCGTTTCCTCTTTCCAGTGAACGAATTTTTGTTTATGAAGATGTATTTATTGTGTAGATTACATAACCATTTTTTAAACTGTATTACGGACTTTATTACTTGTCATCATACAATATTTTTGACCGTCTTGTCTCGATTAATTTTCCTCCTTGCTCAGCCAGTTAAACTATTATCCTTCCACAACCAAATTTCGTTCATAATATCATCCCTCTGTTTCATATATTGCAACGTATTGATTTTAATGCACGTTTTCTTCTCTGTAATGCTGCAGTTTGTGAGGTGCTGAGTCTTCCCTCGCTCTAGTAGGTAAATTCTTCACAAAACTTTCGGTAACGAGAAAAAATATGCTTCAGTACAAAACTTCAGGTAACAAGAAAATAAACTTCATGTCACGCTACACTGTTGTTATATTTCTACGTTTTCTCTGGTCTGTGATGTTTATTCCGTGTCTGTCTGTTCCATCCTTACGTTTCCTTTATCTGGCCTGTAATCTTTTTGTAACGTCGCCTAATGTATCACCGTAGAGAGAGAGAGAGAGAGAGAGAGAGAGAGAGAGAGAGAATTTGTAACTCTTTTTGCCAGGAACTTGACTTCGTGACTTGCGCCAAAGTTGATGTGCACCTAGCGTGAGAGGAGTAAGCCTAGCGTGAGAAAGTTATACCTGGCGCGGGAAAGATGTGGTTTTTGTGTTACTTGACAGATGTGGTTTTTGTGTTGCCTGACAGGTTTGGTTTTTTGTGCTATTTGACAGGTGTGGATTTTGTTCTTGACAGATGTGGTTTTTGTGTTACTTGAAAGGTGTGGTTTTTTGTGCTAATTAACAGGTGTGGTTTTTGTGTTACTTGACAGATGTGGTTTTTGTGTTACTTGAAAGGTGTGGTTTTGAGTTACCGTTGGTGGTGAGAACGGTGGTGGCGGGGAAACAGGGAGGTATATCCAACGTGAAAAAAGTTACGTATACCATGATTAAATTGTGACTAGCGTGAGAATTAAGTATACGATGATAAAAGTATACCAGCATGAAAATTCTCTTGTGTGAGATAATTATACCTGGCGTGAATTATACCTGTTGTGAGGAAATATATCGCGAAAAATTGTACCTAACGTGAGAAAATATAACCTAGCTTGAGAAAATTTTGCCTAGCGTGAGAATATGGTGCCTAGCGTGAGAAAATTGTGCCTAGCGTGAGAATATGTAGCTCAGGGTGAGAAAATTTTGCGTAGCGTGAGAAAACTGTGCCAAGCGTGAGAAGATTGTGCCTGGTGTGAGAAAATTGTGGTTGTGTTTCTTACCGATGGTGGTGAGGACGTTGATGTAGCGTGAGAATATTTAGTTTAGCGTGAGAGAATTTAGCATAACGTGATAAATTTTAGTCTATCGTGAGAGAATCTTGGTTCTGTTCCTTACCGACGGTGGTGTGGCGCGAGAAAATTTATCCCCGCGTGAGAAAATGGACCCTAGCGTGAGAAAATTTATTCCCGCGTGAGAAAATTGAGCCTAGCATGAGAAAAATTATCCCCGCGTGAGAAAACGGAGCCCAGCGTGAGAAAATTAGTCCCAGCGTGAGAAAATGGAGGCTAGCGTGAGAAAAATCGTGGTTGAGTTATCTTACCGATGGTGGTGAGGACGGTGGTGGCGTAGTAGAAGGCTCCCGCAAACTTCCACTGCTGGCCGGCCTTGTGCGGCACCCCCTCCAGCACCACCGTCTCCAGTAGCCGGTAGTCGGATTCAGAGATGTTGTAGTTGTCCCTGAGCTGATGCTCGATCTCTGCGGGCAGGAAGAAAACGGAGGGTGAGTTGGGGGTCATGTTTTGGGGAGAAATGTGGGAGAGAAGGCTGTTGGGAGGAAGGTTAGAGGAGAGGAAAGGGTTTGGAGAGATGTTGGAGGAGAGGTAAGGAGGTGTGGAGAGATGCTGGAGTAGAGGGAGAGGTTTGAGATGTTGGAGGAGAGGTAAAGAGGTTTGGAGAGATTCTGGAGGAGAGGAAGAGGGTTGGAGGGAGGCTGGAGGAGGAAGAGGACGTTTGGAGAGATGCTGGAGGAGGAAGAGGTTCGAGATGTTGGAGGAGAGGGAGGAGGTTTGAAGTGATGTTGGAGGAGAGGTAAGGAGGTTTAGAGAGATGCTGGTGGAGGAGAGCGATGTTCGTAGAGATGTTTGAAGATAGGGAGGAGGTTTAGAGAGATGCTTTTGGAGAGGAAGAGGTTTGAGATTGAGGAGAGGGTGATCTGGAGAGGTGCTGGTGGAGAGGAAGAGATCTGATGAGATGCTGGAGGAGGGGAAGTATCTACCCAATACTTGGCATAAAATTACCATCTCTCATTTTCAGTGCCGAGTTATAACATGGCACAAATCACGAGGAAGTGCTATGGAAAGAAGTAGAATCGCTGTATTGTCTTACTCTGATGTACATGAAATAAGCTAAGAGAGGACGAAAATTAGGGCCGAGTTAAGGTGAAGAGAGTACAGTAGAACCGAGAGGGGGAAATAGAAGGTATCGGGGTCCTTTTTTTAATCATATTTTTGCCTCTGATACGCGCTTTTATGTAACTCTGAAGGGATAACTCGGGCAGAAGGGGTTTGTGGGCATTGCGTCTAACCCTCCACTGCAAGAGATCTCAAAGATGAATAAAAGCGTCTGCCGGTAGGAAGAATGAAGCAGAAGAGACATCATATTTAAGGAAAAAGGTATAAATTATCTGTGGTGTAAATGAAGGGCGTTTGATTAAATGTACCGTAATCCAGAGAGAGAGAGAGAGAGAGAGAGCGAGAGAGAAAAACTGTGCGACCAGAGAGAGAGAGAAGGAGAAAGAGAAAGAAAAATTGTGCAGACTACAGCCATACTGAGGTTGGGAAATTCACCTTTATTTTATTATTATTTTTCAAAACCACTTTAGCTCCAATGTAAGGGCCTCTTGAGCAACTTCCATCATTATTTATTTTCTTGTCCAGCTCTAGGCACAGAGTACTTACTGGTGCGTCAATATCAACTGGGTTATATAAGGAAGTAGAGAGGAGCATATATTGACTGTATTACCAACATGATACTTACATACCGCTGAAAAAAAAAAAAAAATGTGTTAAACTAACACCTTTTATTACGAAGAAGACGGAAAAAAAAAGGTGAAGAAGAAGGTAAAGAAGAAAAAAAAGAGGAAGGTGAAGAAGAAGAAAAAGAAAAACGAGGAAGGTGAAGAAGAAGAAGAAAAAAAAAGAGGAAGGTGAAGAAGAAGAAAAAGAGGAAGGTGGAGAAGAAAAAGAAGGCGAAGAAGAAAAACAAGAAGCTTCGTATTTCCTTTAAGTCTGTGTTAAGTAAAAACGATAGACAATTTTACTGACGGTGGAAGAGGACTAAGGTAAAAGAATATAAAACTTGAAGCAAAGACTTTACACGTTTCAAAGTAAGAACAAGAACGACCAAGTTTACGAGGAAAAGCATTGGAAAAATAAGCACTGAACTTACAACAAATTGTGGTATCGCGTGGACCTCAGGCAATAAGGATTTTAGTTAACGCAAATTTAAAGTATTTCTGTTTAATGCATACTAAAACAGCGTAGCACCAGACAGAACCCTGAAAGTTACTGACGAATCTAAACTATTTCCTTGAACTATGGATGCAAAGTTAACAGGAGACAGGATCACACAAGACACTGAAAGAAGCTGGCAAGGAAGCTAAAGTATTTCCTTCAACGAGATGGAATGTAAAAAGAAAGTGTAACACCAGACAGAACAATGAAAGGAGATTGACGAGACTTAAGTATTATGAAAGTGAAGAAGAAAAAGACGAAGAGGAAAAGGGAAAAAAAAATGAAAAGGAGGAGGAGGGGAAGACGAAAAGTACTAGACAAAACCTTGAAAGAAACTGCCATAGAAGTACTTAATTGTGTAGCATCAGACAGAATGAGATGAGAAACTGACGTAACTTGTAAAAATAGTGTAGCAACAGACAGCCCTGAAAGTTACCGAGCACCCTAAACTATTTCACTGAACAGCTTGCCAGGGTGTAAGAGAAGCGTGTGGGAGTCGGCTGGAGGGATGCAACACGACACTGAGTTGATCAAGGCAGGTAAAAGTCAGGAAAGGTGTTCGTATTAGAGCTGACCTTTTAGGGGGATTCTTCTTAGGGTGGGTTTTGCTCTCTCTCTCTCTCTCTCTCTCTCTCTCTCTCTCTCTCTCTCTCTCTCTCTCTCTCTCTCTCTCTCTCTCTCTCTCACACACACACACACACACACACACACACACACACACACACACACACACACACACACACACACACACACACACACACACACACACACACACACACACACACACACCTTTCCTCCTTCAAATTTAGTACAAGAGGTGTGTTGACTCTGCTATCAAGAAAACATTGCCCACAGAAGCATGTTCACCTAGGTAATGAGAAAGATAAGATTGAGAAGAGTGTGTACTTTTTTTTTTTTTACCTTGATATTACTGTATAAACTTTGCTGGATTTTTTTGGAGGGTGGGGAGGGGGAGGATGAGTAGGAGTATTATTATTATTCCTTTTTTCTTTGTCTTTTTCTTTTTTATTTATTTCTTTTAGGGGAGTACGTACGGGTGGAAAGAGTGAGATGCGTGAAGAAGAAGGTGAAGTACTGTAGATGAGGAGTGTAACGTGGTTGAGGATGAGGATCAGCTGTGGTTTGTGAGGAGTGAATCTAGAGGAAGCAGGGGTGGGTAGGAGGGAAGAATGCACATGGGTATAAGAAAGTGGGCAGTGTGAGAGAAGGAGGGCGAAGTAGAGAGAAAGGGATGGAGGGAGAGTGAAGGCATAGGTGGAGGAAGGGAGAAGCAAGGGTGGAGGAGAGTGAGGCAGGGGTGGAGGGAAGGGAGGTAGTGCTGGAGGATGGTGAGGCAGAGTTGAATGAAAGTGAGATAGGAAAGTGAGGCAGGGTTGGAGGGAAAGTGAGGCAGGACTGGAGGAAAGTAAGGCAGGACTGGAGGAAAGTACGGCAGGACTGGAGGAAGGTGAGGTAGGAGTGGAGGAAAGTGAGACAGAGGTGGAAGGAAGTGAGACAGGGCGGGGGGAAGGTGAGGCAGGGCTAGATGAAAGTTAGGTAGGTGAGGGAGGGAGGGAGGCGCAGGTGGTTGGGAGGTGCCTTGCCGGTCCAGTGGTCAACCTCATTTAGTTCCCCCCCTCACGTCAGGCCGGGGGTTGGGGGAGATAGGCACGGCAGGGATACGTACATCAGAGTTAGGCATGGTAGGGGATAGGTACGACAGAGTTAGGCACGGTAGGAGGTACGCATGGCAGAGGGAGGCACAGCAAGAAGGTAGATACGGCAGAGTTCGGTATGGTTGGAGGTTAAACATTGCATAAAACACATGACACAGCCACGACAGTCAGGCGCGCCAGAGTCAGGAACGGCGGAATTGGGAATGGTAATAGATAGGCACGGCAGGATTAGGAACTTCAGAAGTACAGTACGTACGGCGAGAGGTAGGCACGGCAGAGTTAGGAATGGCAGGAATCAGGCACGGCATAGTTAAGCAAGGAAGAGGAAGGTAGGCACGTGTGAGTCAAATACGGCAGAATTAGGCACGACGGAGTTAGGCAGAAAGAGGAAGTGACACTAGGACAATAAGGAAGAAATTAAGAAAATATAGAAAGGAGGAGGAGGAAGTAATTGAGAAAGTGCAGATAGGAGGGGAGAGAGAACAAGAGTGAGAAGATGAGAAAATGTGAGGTAGAGGGAGTAAGACAAGAGAGAGAGGGGGGGAGGTGAGAAAGGAAGCAGGAGGTGAGGGAGATACGAAGGAGAGAGAGGGGACGAGAGATACAGAACAGAATAGGGAGGGAGAGAGAGGGAAGGAAAATGGGAGGGAGGGATTTAAGATGGAAAATAAATAAGTATGTAGGAATACTAAAGACTCTATATAATGAACCTGGAAAAACATCAAGGTCTGTTTTCATCTCTGTTTTCCCTTCCCTCTTCACACTTTTTTCCCACTTCTCACTTTTCTTACCCCCGGAAAAGCCCTGTGTGGGAGGAAACATGGGCGAAAAAGATCGGTGTCATTTACTGGTTCTCTGCGTTTGTCTACCGTCTTTTGCGCTCTCCCTTTTCGTCGTTCCATTTCCCCTTCATTTTTTTCCTAATTTTCTTCTTCTAGTCTTCCTTCTATTATCATTCCTCTTGTTTTTCCCTCTTCCTTTACTTCTTTTCTTTCCCCTCTCCTTTTCTCCCTCCTCTCCCTTTTCTCCCCACTTCTTTCTCCCCTCCACCTTTGTCTCCTTTGCCCTCTTTTAGTTTCACCTCATTCCTTATCTATTTGCTCCAGTCTCCTCCCCTCTCTCATCTCCCCTCCTGTCTTTCCAGGCCTCTTCCCTTTTTCTCCCTCTCCCCTCTTTCGTTAATCCTCTCCCCTCACTCTCCCTCCCTTCTCTCCTCTCTTCCCCTCTCCTCTCGTCTGTCCCTTCCCCTCCTGCACTCACTCTCTCGCTTCGCATTCCTTTAAATTACCTTGCTTTTTCTGTTTCTCTCTCTCTCACACACACACACACACACACACACACACACACACACACACACACACACACACACACACACACACACACACACACACACACACACACATTCCCCAACACCCTGCTCTGTACTCTTTACTCTCCTCCCCTATTCTTCACTCTTTCCTCACTCCCCCCCAAGCCCCACAAAGTAAACAATGGCCAGAAACACCAAACTTACCCTTAATAATAAAAGTAATAAAACTCGCCTCATTAGCCTAATTGAAATCTTAAATAAAGGAAAACGCAGGGGCCGAAAAACAATTACCAGCCGAAGTTGTTATGGGGCGTGTTTTGGGAATCTTTGGCGACGCGTTTTCCATTAACCTCTCACTCTGGGGATGTAACTTTTCTTTTTATTTTTTATGTTGGTTCTTGTTGTCTCCAGGCGACTTTATTTGGCTTAGAATACACGCCACTCTTCGTGGGCTTAAGGCATCTAGCAGTAGATAGATAGAATAGACTTTTGGGTAGATACAGCCTTAATCAACCTCTTCAGTTCGCTGACGTGTTTCTTTCATATTATTATTTTTTTCACTCTTCTTGCCATCTCCAGACGGTTTTATGTAGATTTATGAAAGGCTTCTTGAAGTGAAGGGTAATTGAAAACCATATTTAATCCCTTCAGTCCGAAAAACCTGTCCCGAGATGGATAAAATCGTCCGGTAGTAGGAGGGATTTAAGAAAACGTCATCGGGGTGAAAGGGTAAAATCACTGGTTGATTTAATGGCAATAGTGATGAAAAAGTCTCCGGCCCCAACAGTCCCAGTTTCACTTTTATCTCGAACATATCCTTCATACTGCTAAAGAGAAGGAAGGAGAATGAGGGGTAGATGGTTGGGAGGCAAGGATAGGGGAACAAAGGATAGGAAAGCAAGGGAAAAGGTGGTGAGGGATAGTCAGATGAGAAAAAGGGAAGGGGAAGGGAGCCAACAGGAAGGGGAGTGTGGAGTAGAGCAAGGGAAGAGAAGAGAAACAAAGCTATGAAGAAGAAAAGAGAAAGAAGAGTAAATGATAGTCAGGTATGTAGAAGGGAAGAGGAATAGGAGCCAGGAGAAAAAGGGAGGAAGAGAATTAAGGAGTAGGTGACCTAATGGAAGGGGATTGAAGAGTAGGATTTTGTAGGAAGGGGGAAAAGAGAAAGGAATAGGGGAGGGAGGGGAATGGGAGCAAAAGGAAGGACAGGAGTATAGGAGAGGGAGGATAAAAAGCAATGGGAAGGATAGGAGGGAAGGAGGAGGAAGGAGTAGGGAAGTAAAGTGAATGGGAGCATGGGGTAGGTGGATTAAGTGGAAGGGAAACGAAGGAAGGGATAGAAGGAGTGGAGGAGCGGGGGGGATGAGGGGAAGTAATGAGCATAGAGAAGGATAGGAAGGGCTGGGGAAGGATGGAGCAAAGGAAAGGATAGGAAGGACAGGGGAAAGGGAGCGAAGGAAAGGATAGGACGAAGGGACAGGGAAGCGAGGGATGAGGGATAGGGGTATCTCTCAATCCATATTCAGTTTTACGCAATAAACTTGTCAAAATATTTCACCCGGTTGTTTATGTTCCCTAGGGAACCATGAGTCTGCTATTCTTTATGTATATATATATATATATATATATATATATATATATATATATATATATATATATATATATATATATATATGTGTGTGTGTGTATGTGTGTGTGTGTGTGTGTGTGTGTGTGTGTGTGTGTGTGTGTGTGTGTGTGTGGTTTAGTATTTATATAGATACCTGCTCCTTCTTCCTTCCTGCATCCCTATCTTAACCCTCTCTCAATTTCACCCTCCATATCACTCTTTCTCTGTCTCCATTACACTCCCCATTCTCTCTCTCTCTCTCTCTCTAACAAGTCTATTTCCCCAGCTCTCCTCTTTCCTCTCCTCTCATTCGTTCCCTCATCCCTCACTCGCAGATCCTCTTTTCTCTCTCGTTCCTCTCTCCCTCCCCTCCCTCCACTAATTCCTCTCTCTCCAAACATGTCATTCCCAGCCCATCTATCTTCATTTCTCTTCCTAAACCATCCTTCACCATTTTTTTGCCACCTATTTTAGCGTCTCTCTTTTCACCATTTCTGTGCTTTCCAGTTTCTCTCTCTCTCTCTCTCTCTCTCTCTCTCTCTCTCTCTCTCTCTCTCTCTCTCTCTCTCTCTCTCTCTCTCACACATTAATTTCTCCTATTAATCTCTCCCCCTTTATGCTCAGCCATGACTCAACTCCCGAAGCACCTCTTTCTCCTGTTCATTTCCTCTGTCATTTCTCTCTCCCTTTTCCCCACTCGCCCTCCTCATTTCACATAAGTATTTCGTAGACTAATTCTGGACTCATTTTTTCATTGATATCACACTTTTTCTTATTCTATCGTTCTGGTTTGGCCCATTTTCTTTGTTAGTGGGATATGTGTCAAGATGATGATGATGATGGTGATGATGAAGACGATGATGATGATTTTCTGTTTACTTTGTGGTCTCTCTCTCTCTCTCTCTCTCTCTCATCTGTGTCCATCCTGTTTTCTTCAGTTATCTTATTATTCATCTTTACTTTCGCTCCCTTGACTTGATCTGTCATTTACTCTTCCTTATTCCAAACCACTTCGCTTCCTTGTTTACCTTTTTCTTGACTTCTCGTGCCTCTTAATCCTCATCTTAGTCCTTGCCTTAGTTCAGTACCAGACTATCCCTTCCTTCTATCCACTCACTCCCACTCTCTCCCATCCTTTCCCATCATCCCCTCTCCTGACTGTTTTCCTCCATGTCTCCATCTCATCCCCTCCTATCCCTTGCATTTATCCACTTAGTCTTCCCCCTCCCTTGATCTCCAATCCCTTTTCCTTCTCCCCTTCTCCTGTGTGTTTTCCTCCTCCATTTGTCTCCATCTGATTCCCTCACCTCCTTAATCTTGGCACCCCTTCACTAATATCATGCTAAATAATCCTTTGTCTTGTCTCTCATACGTATTCTTGATCTCCTATCCACAGCACTTCTTAGTTCCTCGTTTTTCTTAACCATATTGCTCCTCCATCTGTCTCCATCTGATCCCCCCTTCTCCTTAGTCTCCCAGCTCCTTCACTAACGCAGTCCAGTGTTTCTTCCTCCCCCCCTCCTCTCACACACACACACACACACACACACACACACACACACACACACACACTCCTTTATCTCGTCTCCCATTCATCTCATTTCTCACCGCGCTCCTTCTCCATCTGTCTCACATATCTATCTCATCCTCCTCGCTGTATTGCCTTAATCTTTCTCGTTTCTCTCGTGTCAAACTCACTCCAGACTAAGCAGCTGTACTCTGTGTGTGTGTGTGTGTGTGTGTGTGTGTGTGTGTGTGTGTGTGTGTGAGAGAGAGAGAGAGAGAGAGAGAGAGAGAGCAGATTGATGTCCTCTTAGGGAGCGTTTCGGCCACTTTCTCTCTCCTCATCATTCTGCTTCTCACTATATTTTCTTACCATCCTCCCCGTTCAGTCTTCCATATTAAACCAATCCCGCAAGACACAATCCCTTAGTTCACTCCACTTCCAACTTTTCAGAGCCCTATCCCTTACACCTCCACATTCCTAGCCACCTCGCTCCCCTATCTGTTTCCATTCCGTCCTCTCTGCTCTCCGTAATCTCACGGCCCCTTCACCTTCTCAATCCTATTAGCGCTCCCCTCGACCCTCTTTCCTCCTCCTTCTCGATGCGCATCTATCCCAATCCAGAAGGCCCTGTCCACTTAGCCATTGCCTCACTCTACTCTAACCCATACTCTACACATCTCTGTTCCATCCCACACACCACTATCTCTCTCTTATTCTGTAACCCACATCCCATCTCATCTCGAAGTTATGCCACCCCTCTTCCCTAGACAGCCCCATTCCTCCTCACATTTCTTTTCCTTTCCTCCTCACATTTCTTCTCCTTTCCTCCTCACATTTCTTCTCCCTTCCTCCTCACATTTCTTCTCCCTTCCTCCTCACATTTCTTCTCCCCTCCTCCCAGCACACCTGCTTCCCTCTCTCATTCCTCACTACACAACCCTCCATGACATTTCCCTTCTGTAATAAAAGTCAGTCTTCACTCTTTTCACCTCGTGCGTCCATACATTGAACATACGCATCTTTATCACACACTAGTCGTTCATCATCCACTCCCCTCAGAATTAATAGACTTACACTGGCTGGACGCGTATGATTTTTTTGTATATAAGCCACACATATACAAAGGTCATTCATCACCTCAGCATATTGAAGACACTCACATACAACACTTATTAATCAGTGGAAGGAGTTTTGATACAAGTGCGTTAAATTGTGTTAGTCTAGGGTGGAGTTTTATTGCATTAGTACATGTCCTTTCATCCATCTGTTAATTCTCCTCTTCTGTGTAGCTTTACTGCCATCCTATCTAGTTTTCTGTTTAATTAAACTTCTGCATCCCTCCATCATTAGCTTATCTTTATTCTTCCCCCATCCCTCCCTCCGTCCCTCCCTCTATCCATCCATCCATCCATCCATCCACCTACCCATACACGTACCCATACACCCACCCATCCTGCCTACCTCTCCAGTCATCCATCCATCCATCCATCCATCGTTCCTCCCTACCTCTCCATTCACCCATCCATCCTTCCATCCTTGTATCCTCCCATCTGCTTCCCTCCATCTCGCCTTCCATCCCTCCCCGCCTGCCCAGCTGTTAGTAACCGTGTTAAAACTCTACCGACGTCTTGTGCAGCTGGGACACGCGCCTCTTAACTTAATACACAGCCTCACCCAGAAGTTATCTAAGGACTTGCTATGATGTTTTTTTTTTTTTTCCGCTATGTTATCCTTTTTTTCCATATATAGACTTTTATCGTGTAAGGTGTAAGAATGAAGGGCCAGAAGAAAGCTTTAGTATTTTCGTTTTTATTTTATTTTATTTTTTATTATTATTATTTTTTTTTTTTGCCGTATGGGTGAATTGGAATGGAACCCCACCCCCACTATGAAGTTTTTATTTTTTTCCCTTGCCTTTTTATGTTTTTTTAATTCTAAGAAGAGGATAGGAATGGAATACCATCACTCTGAAAGTTCCAGTATCGCTTCGCTTGTTGTTGTTGTTGATTCTCTCCTCATTAGAGGAGACTGGGCCTTGCTGTAGCCCGGTTGGTGGTGGTTGGCTTGAGTAAGGTAAGGGGGAAGACAGGGCCTGGGGAATGCCCAGCACACACACCCTGTCTCCTGGCTGAGTTTGCGGTGTGTGTGTATCGCTTCGCTTTTATAATACTTTTTATATATGTAAGGATAAAGTTAGAGTGAAAGCCTAGAAATGGTTGTATTATTTTTTTTTCGGAATTTTGTCTTTTATATATATATATATATATATATATATATATATATATATATATATATATATATATTATTTTTAAAATCTAAGGTGTGAGTGTATATGGAACCCCCCCCCCAGAGAGTTATATATATATATATTTTGTTATTTTTTCACCTTTTTTTTTCTAAAGGGCGAATGGGAAAGGAAAATCCAAAGAAACTTGCAGCATTTTTTTTTTTCAATATTCTCTTTTTATTTATTGACTTGGGGGCGAAAGGAAAGGAAAGCCAAGGAGAAAGTTTTATTATTTTATTTTTATTTTTTATTTATTTTTATTTACACAACCTAAGGGGGTGACTGGGAATTGAAGCAGAGGAGAAAGTGTAAGGATTTTTTTTTTCCGATTTTTTTTTTTTTAGTCGACGGAGAAGCTGTGACGTCTCATCTTTTTCCTCCTTTGTATAATGTCTACCTTTCTTCTCCTCTTCCCCTCTCTCCTTCCGCCTCTTCCTTTCTCCTCTTCCGCCTCTCACGGCTCTCATCATCCCTGGCTCATACCTCTCCTCCCCACATCTAACCTTTTTCATGCCCTTATCCTCTTCATCCCCCTATTTTCATTTCTTTAAACACCCTGCTTCTCTCCCCCTTTTCTCTGTTCCCCCCCCTACCCTCTTCTCTTCTCCCCCTTCCCCTCTTCCCCTTCCCCTCTTCCCCCCACCTCCCTACGTCTCCAGATACCCATTTACAGCTTAGTCTTTTTTGTATAATTTTGGTTCTCCCTAAGTCTCCCCGTTCAGTCTCTCCTTTTTTTCTTTTTTTTCTTCTCCTCCTCCTCCTCCTCCTCCTCCTCCTCCTCCTCCTCCTCCTCCTCCTCCTCCTCCTTCTTCTTCTTCTCGTTTTTCTTTCCTTTCCATCATCCACCCACTCACTGTCCCTCCTCTTCCTTCTCAGTTTTTTCATATCCCATACCCCTGTCTCTTTTCCTACCGCAACCCATTACTTTCATTGTTTGTTTTTTTTCCCACACCCTTTCCTCCCCCCTCCCCATTCCCTAGCTTCATACATCGTACTGAAGGGGTTATCACTGTATTTATATCTTAGCATTACTCCCCATCTGATGCACTTATCCACCCCTGCTGTCTCACCCAGCCTCTGTACCGTCTCCCCACGTCGCCCTACTCACACTGCACCCCTGTCACCGCCACTCACCCTGCCGCTCCTTTCATGTCAGCCTCACCCTTCTTCACCCTATTTGCACATCTTGCCACCTTCACGCCTACCATCCACCTCGCCCTAGCTCCGTTTCTCTGTCTCCCCATTTCTTCCCCTCCCACGCTGTTTTCCCGTTTCCATCGTTCACCCTGCCTCACCTCTGTCTGTTTTACTTTTTTTTTTTACACCCTATTTATGCTTCCTTCTTGCCTGAAGTTTCCGTCTGTCTCCCTACTTCACCCTTCTCACACTGTCTTCCTGTCTCCATTATTCACTACACCGTTTACTCACTCTTCCACACCCTATTTACACATCCTTCCTGACTGAAGCTTCCCCTCTGCGTTCCTTTTTCTCTTACGTTGTTTCTTTTAGCATTCTTTTTATCTTTTATTATCTGTCTGTCTTTCCCACCTATCTTTTTTCTCCTGACGTTTACACTTAATATTCCTGTCTCACACTTCCCCTCTCACTCCCTCTCCTCCTCAAGCCCTCGTCTTTTTTTTTCTTATTTAACCTAAGCTTTCCGTCTCCTCCCTCATCTCTCTGCCTTTCTCTCTCTCTCTCCTCTCAGTCGTCCTTCCCCTCCCCTCCCCTCCGCCGTCTTCCCTCCCCCTTCCCTCTTTCCGTTATCCCCTCTGGTCCTCCTCACTGTCTTTATTCTAACTGTACTTTTCCCAGGTCCTATATTCCTTCCTTCCCCCATCCTCCTATCGATCCTTCACTCTCCCTCCATACTTCCACCTCCCTTCCTTACCCTTCCTTCGTATCTAGTCCTACATCCCCCTAGCCTCCCTTACCTTCCTTCCATCTCCCTCCCCATCCGTGTCTTCCCTCCCCCTTGCCCATTTCCCCAGTTCTCGTCCTTACCTTACCTCCTTACCTAACCTGCCTGCCTTCTTTCCTAACCTGCCTACCTCCTCTCTCACCCCACTTCCCTTCATAGTACTGTAGTACCGTTTTTCTCATCTCTCCCGTACTCGCCCAACGTCCTCCTCCTCCCCCCTCCCCTTACCTTTCTTCCCCCTGCCCCTTCATGTGTTTCCCCTCGCTTTTCACCCTTTCCCACCTCCTTCGCTCCTTTCTAAACCCTGTCCTTCTCCCACACATTACTTTGCCTCCCTGAACCCCCTGTCTCGTCTCCCTTATCCTTTCATCTCTTTACCCCTACTCTCTCAACTCTTTCTCCCTACCCTCTCATCTCTCTCCCCCTACCCACTCATCTCTCTCCCCCCACCCACTCATCTCTCTCTCCCTACCCTCTCATCTCTCTCCCCCCAGCTCTCTAATCTCTTTCCCCCTACCCTCTCATCTCTACCCCTATTCTCTCAGCTCTTTACGCCTACCCCCTTATGTCTCATCCCTACTCCTCATCTCTCTCCCCCTACCTCTCATCTCTCTCCCCCTACCTCTCATCTCTCACCCCCCTGCCCTCTCATCTTTTTCCCCCTTCCCTTCTCATCTCTTTCCCCCAACTTCTCAACTCTTAACCCCTACTCTTTCATCCCTTATCCCTCATTTTTGCCCCTTCCCTTCTACCTCCCCTCTCCTACCCTACCCCTCTCCTCCACTTATGTATTCATCCCCCCAGCACCAGAAACATCTCGGCGAGTGTCATCAAAGAGTTGTAATTAGCCACAAGAGGTCGCCACACCCTACCCCACCGTGCCTCACCCTACCCCACCTTGCCTCACCCTACCCCACCCTACCTCACCCTGCTTCATCCTACCCCATCCTGCCTCACCCTGCCTCACCCTATCCCACCCTGCCTCACCCTACCGCACCCTATCTCACCTACCTCTTACCACTACCCGGTTGTACTCTGTTTCTTCCATGTTTCACCGCTGTTTCATGTGAAGGAAACTTAAATCGGTGGTGTTAAGTTGCTGTATTGAGTCTTTAAAATGTACAGATATCCATTCCTTTGATTTGCTGTCTATTTTTGTACATTATATTTTGCTGTTGCTGTTTTGTGGTGTCCTGTATGATAGCGCTATAGATGGCATTGTTAACAGAGAGGAGATGGTGTTCCATATGTAGAGATAAACTGATAAAACACAAGCCTTCAAACCCCACTATCTCTGTACCAAGAGTTAGATTTAAAAAGGCGATAGCAGAATCCTAAAATAAATGAAAGAGAGAGAGAGAGAGAGAGAGAGAGAGAGAGAGAGAGAGAGTGTGTGTGAGTTCATCCCATAAATAGGCAGGAAAAAGTAAGAATGATCATCTTGTCCAGTTTAGAAAAACTGAACTGGGGAAGGAGCAGCGAAATGTGGAGATAGGAGGGGTGAGATGGGCGTGTGTGTGTGTGTGTGTGTGTGTGTGTGTGTGTGTGTGAGAGAGAGAGAGAGAGGGGGGTGGGGGCAGCTACCAATCCGACCTTGAAAAAGACAAGCGTAAAATTAAATGTTTACGTTATGTATTGTGACCGATGAGTGTATGTACGTATGCTCGCCTGTACGTGTATGTATGTATGTACGTATTCGTGCGTGTACGTGTATGTAGGTATGTGTGTACGGTTATAGCAGCATGGCATGTTTGTTAATCAGGCATGCATGAAGTTGGTTTGCGGTTACTGGGGCGGAGCGGAATTCTGTAAAAGAGAGAGAGAGAGAGAGAGAGAGAAAAGTTGGTGTTCAGTTTTACGGTGGGAAAATCATGGTGGCTTAGTCTCGGGTGATCGCGATTTTTGTTGGCGGCGTAATTAAAGGTCGCGGTGAACACATGCCGCAGGGGAACACCGCGGAACACCGGGGCAAATACGCGTGAACACTGCCAGAAATTGACGGTGGGTTATTTCCTGATTAGTAGGAGAGACGCACACGTGCCCAGGTGTATACACACACACACACACACACACACACACACACACACACACACATCCCTGTGGTAACTTCTTGTTTTTGTCATTATTATTATTATTATTATTATGACGTTTTAAAATTGCTATATTTCAAAGGCTATTTGGTCTAGAGCCTTTAGACTTGGTCAGCTTAGTAGGACAGCTCTGCGCTTCTTTTGGCCAAATAAGGTGGCAGTTCGTCAACCGGATCTCCGGGTATTATCCAGAACACAGAAAAGTGAGTCAGCCACGCTATCTGAAGAACTGCTTAAGCTTGAAGGCAGAAATTGTAGTGCAATATTGCAAAAGACGGACACAGTGCGGAAAGGAATATGATTCTGATGGGTTGAATATTCTCAGAGATTGCATCAACAATTGGGACTTTTCTGGATATTCAGGTTTTCACCTAATTTTTCATGGTGGTTTAAAGCCAGAGCCACCAAACTTGGTGCACTTACAGACTGTGATGACCTAAGGTGACATGCACAAGATCAGTGACCTTGACCTCTTCCCTTTACAGCTCGGCTTCTAGTAGGCAACGGCTGTGGGAAGTTTTTCATCAGAATTGTTCTTGGACAATTTTACGGTGTTCTAGTTATTGCTATTAATTTTTTTTTAGGTAATTTTACAATTGAGCAGCGCATTTATATATACTGAACATAAAAGCGCTAATTGCGACAACCCGGTGATCAGCCGACATTTGCATTTTAAAAAGAAAACGCGTTTGTGACACTGAGCAATTTGTCGTCGTATACCTGCGTGATGATAATGATAATAATGATGATGATCATGATGATATTACTACTACTACTACTACTAATAATAATAATAATAATAATAATAATAATAGTAATAATTATTATTATTATTATTATTATTATTATTATTATTATTATTATTATTATTATTATTTGAAGAAGGGAGGAAGGAGATAGGGAGAGAAAAGGGGAGAAAGGAGAAGATAGGAAAGAAAGTTTGAGGGAGTGAGGATTAAAATAAGGGTGAAAAGTTAGGCAGAAAGAGAGAGAGAGAGAGAGAAAAAACGAGAGGGGAGGGGGGAGCAAAGAGAGAGAGGAAAAAGTGGACACATCTCTCTGACTCCCCTCAAGTTTCCTCGTAACTCGACTAAGTTGGTATTATCTGGACTGAATAATGTGATAAGAGGCGACGGGGAGGTGGGGAAAGGTGAGGGAGGGGGAGGTGGGAAGAGGGAGCTGGGGGAAGGGGAAGAGAGGTAGGGAAGGGAGAGAATGGTTGGGGAGGAAGGATGAGGAAGGGCGGAAAAGGTAATCAAAAGGGAAGTGATGTAAGAGAGGGAAATGGGGAAGGGTTGAGAGGAAGAGAGAAATGTGGGCAATGGAGGAGAGAAGGGCAATAGAAAGAGGGAGGAAGTAGAAGGTAGAGACTGGCACGTATGAGAGGGTAGTGGTAGATAGGGGTAGAAAGGGAGGGGGAGGGGGACGGGACAAGGGGAAGGTGGAAGGAAGCGGGGGAGTCTGTGGGCAGGGAGAAGGATGGTGAGGAAATCAGGAGAAACGAGGAGCAGGAAGAAGGAGGGAGTGGAAGGAAGTGGGTGAATGGGAGGGGGAGGGAGAGGAAGGAACGGGGAGGAAAGGTGAGAGAAAGATCGGAAAGGAGGAGGAGGAAGGGGAAACTCCATGGATGAAGAAGGAAGAGACCGAATGGGATAAACAAGAACAATTTGTGTGTGTGTGTGTGTGTGTGTGTGTGTGTGTGTGCGTGTGTGTGTGTGTGCGTGTGTGTGTGTGTGTGTGTGTGAGAGAGAGAGAGAGAGAGAGACTGCCTTTCTAGTTTCCCATAACAACCGGAAGAACAAGGCCAGAGCTAGAGTACTTAGAGAAAAAGAAGTCGCATCCAACTCTACTCTGCCCCTCCTCAACTTCACACAAACTTCTTGAGGTAGTTACGGAGGCCTACAGCAAGTTGATAGTAATTCCTTAAGATATTCTCTTAGTTCCAGCCGTATACACAGTTCGCTCACTCGTATCAGCGTCTTCACTTTGTTCTTGAGGCGCCTTAGAGAAACAGAATCGTCTTAAGGTATAAACAGTAGATATTAAAAGATTTGTCTTGAAGGGGTTAAGGGAGACTATATTTATCTTTTCACCTGGTCTTTCTTTACTTTCTTTACTTTGGGGTTTAGAGTATAATTAAAACTTTATGCTGATAAAGAAGTTAATGAAAGGTTATTGACTATAATTTATGGCCCCTTCAGTATGAGAGGTCTTCACTAGGCTTGTATTCTTATCGGATATGGAAGCTTCATAGCACCTCTTCCATAGCGACTTTTTTGGCTGTGGCTGGTTAATATCCTTTTTTACGTTATTTAGGCAGAGTATGGCGATATTGGAAGAATTTATGTAACACGGAAGACGACAGTAAATGTGTAATAAGCAAAATAAGTTGCTTAGGAGAAGGTGTTAGGAAGCTTCCTTAACCGACGAGAATACGGCCCTGGTCTCAGTGCAGATGCTTAAATATGAAACGCGTCATCGTTCTTCCCCTCTTTCAAGTGTCTCAGCACCCTTTCTTCAACGCCTTCTTTCCCCGACAGCCGATTCTCCAGCCCTCACGCCCCTTCCTCAACCCTTGTCCACACTCCCAT